>NW_016804163.1:6548497-6629835 GCF_001698545.2 Rhinopithecus bieti
AAAAAAAAAAAAAAAAAAAAAAAAAAAGAAAAACTACTTAAAATCTGCAGTGGAAGTTCAAGCTATTTGCTTTATGACAAGTTGGTGTTGCATCACTCCAAACCCATCTCTATCCAACTCAACTCCAACTAAGGGAAATGCCAGCCAACATATGTCATGCCATGTCATCTGCTCCCCCAGAACCAATCCCTTTCTCTTCCTCAAAATCAAGTTTATATTCCTATCAACACATTCAAAGAGATGCCAAAAGGTCAGACTTACAAGTCTAGGAAAGAGCTAAACTCTGAGAAAAAAATAGAGCAGTAAATTTTAAAATTTGTTTTATTGTATCCCCAAAGTACCTGTACAGAGTTTAAATAGCCAAAGAGTGCAAATACAATTATAAAACAATAAGTGAGAATCAACTTTCACTTATTCGCCACTTAGAAAGACAGCCAATTTTAATACCTTTTTTGGTATTTTTCTAGAGTTTCTTTATGCAAATACAAGTAAAATTATGTATTTTCTCCCCTTTTTTAACACAAAAAAGAGGACATTCCACATGGTACTTACCTATTTTTCACTTAATAATCTATCTTGAAGATCTTGCATATCAGTACTTATTTTTATAGCTACATAACATTCCACTAAATGTATTAACTTTGTCATTGTTTATATGTGTATTTCCTTTGTCATTTTTTGTGGTTTCAAATCTTGTACCAGTATGCAAGTATATCTGTAACATACATTGCCATTGAATCAATAATAGGTTACACTGTATTTTTAAATGTAACTTTGATACAATAGTCCATATATAATGGTTGTGCCAATTATAATTATATGCTAATCAAATTTATATGAGGACCTGTTTCCCAATGGCTTTGCCAAATTGAGTTATCAATGTTTTATATTTTTGCCATCTTTCTATACATATCATATATCTAATTATATATGTATGTTATAAATCTTACATGTGTATATATATACACAAATATACATATAATTTAAATCTTAATTTGCATCTCATGAATGAGGCTGAACCTTTTTTCATATTTTAAGTGCTATTTATATTTCCTCTTCTGTAACCTAACTGCTAAGACACTTTGGTTTTTTATTAGATGTGGGCTTTTGCTTTTATATTTCTAAGAGTTTTTCACTTATTAAGGCTGTAAGTTCTTTGTGATGTTAATTGCAAATAGTATTTTCCAGTTTGTCTTTACCTTTAACTTGGCCTATGGTATTTTTATTTTACTTAAATCCTTTTTTTGTTGCTTGTGCGTTTGCTTTTACTGTTATTGTTTTTTGACGGCCATTGATTATTTTCACATATTTTGAAATTTTGTGATTGTAAATATTGACATGCATCTTTTAAAATTTATTTTACTAGCATTTGGAAAGCCCCTTCTAGCAGAAATAAATGTCCTTCAGTCTCAAACATTTTGCTTGTATAATGTATTAAAAATCTTTCATTTCTCCTATTTTCTTTCTGGAACTCCTGTAATTCAAAAGAATATTTGCTGGGGAAATGACAGAAGAGATTCCCTAAATGCAGTGAGGGTGGGCTCCCAGGAGACCAAATACTTAGACCAACATCTAAACCAACTCCTTGTTTTCAGCCCCTACCTGCCCCCTGCATTTTAGGGTGTGTGGCACCTCTAATTTCTGAGCCTTTTCAGGATTCTGCAGGTTAAACAGACTTGCAGCCCACCAGCATCACCCCGTATCGTCATTTAGGTTTCATCTTCCTAATGTCTCACTAAGTCATTTACTGTTTCATCATCATCACCAACTTTCTCTCTTCGCGTACTATGAACTGGGGCTGCAGGTATCTCTAGGATTCATCGAATATGGGGTCTTTGTTTGAATTTCTTGATTTCTTCATTGCTTCCCAATGAGTTGTAGGAGGAGAAGGGAAAAGAAAGCGATCTCCTTCCACGACGGTTGTTTTCTGCATGTCTGTTTAAGATATTCTTCCACTCTCGGAGAGAATCACATCGACTCTGGTACAGTTTCCCTTTATGAGGAATTGGTTTTAAACTTAACTGTTAATATCCAAAGCTCTTCAGAAAGCTTGTATTTAAAATGCTAGCAGTAGATTTTAGTCAAAAAACTAATTTCCTCAAAGGAAAGTAGTCTCAATCATGTTACATTCTTCTACAACTGAATGTGGAAAGATAGCCACTGTTCCCAAACAGGCATAGTAAAATAAGTTCCATGTACACAACAGCACTGAGGTGAGAAATTAAGTTGCATATGCATGATGGAAACTTATCTCCTGTTGCCACTGAAGAAGAAATGAAAAAAGATTTTTGTCTCAGAGTTTAAAAATCTTGGTCATAATTTTCTTTTGGAATCAAGTAGTTTATTCCCAAGGAAATTATGACCACCTTGTAATAAGTCTCATGCAAAGTAACTTACATGAATATCTAATGTGCTTCATTGGATAGGATATAAAAATTAAAACTAAGCCCCATAAACCACAAAATTAGCAGCAATAATCACTAATATGTGGTCTCATTGTTGCTGCTTATACAAACTGCTTTCGGTTGTAAAATTAAAACTGCACATCTAAATTTGGCTTTTTTCCAGTTATATATTGCTCAGCTCTATTAATAAAGAGAATTTTATCAGTCCTATTTGGAATTGTTTTGAAGATGACAACAGAGACACTTTTGAGGTTGGACAGAATATTTTACGTCAATTCCCAAATACCACTAATAAGTAATTTGCTTTGCTTGAGGGTGCATACACTGAGACTGAATTATTCATTTGCACAAAGTGTAAAATAAGTAGCCCATTAAGGGGTTTGACTCAGGTAAATTCAGAGCCTAATACATACATTAACCAACTCACCCTTCCCTAATAGATGTTACATTACTTAACAAACTGTAAGGTTTATTCACCCATTAACGTTGATGGACTGTACATGCATAATTCCCTGTAGCATTTATAGAAGCTGTTCAGGATAATCCCCCACACCAGCAGTGAGAATAACAGACTTTGAAATACGCTAAACTAAGAGTTCACATGAGTGTTTCATCTGCAATCTTCCTCCTAGCTCGTCACATTTTCCTGCCTGCTTTCAGGTAAGAGATCTTGTGACTGAAGTGGGTGGGTATAATAAAGAAAGTTAAGAAAAGTTAGAAAATGTACAAGAATGGGGTTTCAAAGCAACATTTCCCAGTTTAAATAAGGTAGGGATTAAGATGGCAACAAACTGTTTTGTGCAATTTGAACACTACTCGACCTCATACATCTACTTTTGGGGGAAGATTTCAAGGTCAGGACTAAGGACGGATGATGTTTTTCTGTGTGAGTTTAAAGAACGCTTGATGGCTGCTAACTGCATTTGTGTTTAAGCTCAGAATTGGTCTATTTGGGGGATGGAATCAATTGGAATGAAAAGCCAGACAGCTGAGTGTAGTCATCAAAACTCACCAGACAGTTTCAGAATTGTGAATGATAGTGTCTTTTTGTGTGTGTTGGGGGTGGGGGGTGGGGGATGAAGTCTTGCTCATCGCCCAGGCTGGAGTGCAGTGGCGCGATCTCGGCTCACTGCAAGCTCCGCCTCCCGGGTTCACGCCATTCTCCTGTCTCAGCCTTCCAAGTAGCTGCGACTACAGGCGCCTGCCACCACGCCCAGCTAATTTTTTGTATTTTTAGCAGAGATGGAGTTTCACCGTGTTAACCAGGATGGTCTCGATCTCCTGACCTCGTGATCCACCCGCCTCGGCCTCCCAAAGTGCTGGGATTACAGGCGTGAGCCACCGCGCCTGGCCAGATAGTGTCTTGATCTAGTGACCTAGATCACATGAGAAAGGGGTCAGATGGATGTCTAAGGGTTGTTTTCTTTTGTTGTTGTTGTTTTGGAATAGGAAGGCAATGGTCTAGGACCATGAGCTAAATGGTATCCAGTGGAACATCTGAATTCTAATTTATAATTTTTAGTCATTTTCTGGCAGTTCTTATAACACTGGTAATAATCACATTCTAAGGATTAAATTTGATTAGATTTTGGAGAGGATAGGTATTTTTCAATCTAGTACAACTTTTTGCTCTTAACAATGACAAAGCTTCCTGAGTGTTAAGGCAGACAGGAAGGTAATAAGAAAAGTAGAAACTGTACTAGAAATAGTCTGATAAGAATGTAGACAGGCAGCAGCATCCAGTAATTGTCCTAGTGGTCAAGACCTTATCAAAACTTGTAACAGTAAGCAAGAGAAGGTTTAAAAATAACATTTATGGGCAGAGCAAGGGCTGTCAGCTCTGTGAGAAGAAAGGGCAGCTAAATCTGGAAAGACGTCTGGATCTGGAAAGGACAGTGCTTGAGGGAAAATGAGAGAGAAAGAGAAAAAGAGAGAGAGAGAGAGAGAGAGAGAGAGAGAGAAGGGGGGCGGTTTAGGTTTCAGTTCTCTCATGGAACACAGTCAGCCCACAGTGAAAGCCACTGCAAATAACATTAATTATTGTGAAGGGTTGCAAGCCTTCTCAAATATGGATATAAGATAGTCTAGAATGTAAACAAACTGTGAAAATAGTGTACATACTATAGCATTCCACAGAACAGTCAAACAAACTTAAGAAAGTCACCTCAAGCCTAAACAAATACAACATTTGAAAATCAAATCATCTAATATACTTCATAACACCTCCTCAATCTTCAGTAGCATAACCTTACTTATCAAATTTAGAATTCATATACATGCATGCTCATGTATTGCAGTTTGTATCTATTATAAAATACAGATAGGTAGGTAGATTCTATTCTACATCTGACTATCTGTATTCTATTGTGTGTATGTGTGTGCTCTTGTTCTAGCCTCAGAAAAAGAGAGATGACTTTTCCTCATAAAATAACACTTAAGGCAGTTTGTTAATACAGTTATTAAAATATAATGTGTGTGGGCCTTTTTTCAGAACAAATAAGTTTATTTTATCAAATTGCTCCTATGTTTTGTTAAATATCTTCTTAGTTTTCTATCTTCATACATTCTCTCAAATTTTCCTAAGGCCTGCCTATGCTACTCTATCACTGGGAAGTAATTGCAAAATAATAGATTAATTATTGTATGAATAACACATATAATAAATTATAAAAATAAACTGAAAGAATATTCTAAAATTTAAAATACTACTTTTTGCCTGGAAATAGATATTTTAAAATAGAGAAATAAATATAAATCCCTAATAAACAAGAGTTCTTCCACAGGGACAAGTGACTATTAATTAATGGTTCAGTATTTGAACTCCACATCAGACATAAGTGAGAACATTCCAGTCTCATGTCTAAATGTCTCTAATGAAATATGTATTTATAATATACATTTACATACCTCAATATATTTTTGAAAAGTTTTCGAATATTTCACCATCTTTAATCTTCAGAACAACCCCATTATGCAGGAAGGCAAATCATTACTGTCTCAAATTTTACAGGTGAGAAATCAGAGGTCAGAGGGGTTAAATGATTTGCTAAAGGTTACAAAGTGAGCCTGTGGAAAGAACGGGTATAATAATTAGTGTCTCCTGAGTCCCTGCTTTCTAAATGTGAATGTCACTCTCTCATTAATAAAGAAAGCTTGTGTTCCAAAATTGCTATATTCATGCAGAATACATTTAATTTTCTTGTGAGGCTAATTTATATCCATCTAGCGCTTTTACTTGTGTATCCTACTTGATTTATATTTGTGCAGAAGGCATTATTTTCATTTTATAATTTGGGAGACTGAGGTCCAAGGAAGTTGAATGTTTTGCTAAAATCTTGCAAGTAGAGCATATAGCACACAATATTTACTTTCTTTTTTGTTAGAAAGATATAAAAACACTGTATAGTTAGAGATATATAATTACTAAAATTGAGCTATTGTTCCCAAAGTTAATAATAGATTCTTCGCATCCTCCTGTTCTATCATCTTTGGTATTTCCTTTATTCCTTACACTTGTTACTTCATGATCTGACAGTGGTGGCTGCTGCTGCAAGCATCATCGCAGCATTTGAAGGCAGGAAATGGAGAAGGGGATTGGTGAAGAAGGCTGGCAGGGGCGTCAAAAGGCAGAGCTCCCTCCTGTTGCTCAGGAAGAAATATTTTATAGAAACTTCCATAAGACATCTAACATCTGTTTGGCCAGAAAATCATCCCAAGACCACTTCCTACTGCAATGGAGGTGTGAAAGGTGAACATCTTAGTCTGTTTGTGCTACTATAACAGACTCTCCAAGATTAGGTAATTTTTTAGGTTGGTACAAAATGTGGTTTTGCCGTTAAAAGTAATGGCAAAAAAACTTTTAATGGCAAAAACTGTGATTACATTTGCACAAACCTAATATAAAGAAGAGAAATGTATTTTCTCACAGTTCTGGAGGGTAGGAAGTCAAAGACCAAGGCATTGCAGGTTCCGTTGTCTGATGGGGTTGCAGTCTCTGTTTCCAAGATGCCACTTTGAAAGCTACCTCCTCCACAGGAGAGGAACACTGTCCTCACATGGCAGAAGGCAGAAGGACAAACATGAACTCCCTTGTCAAGCCCTTTTATAAGGGAGTTAATTCATTCATGAGGTCATGACTTAAACATTTCTCATTAGAGTCCATCTCTCAACAATTTTGCATTGAAGATTAAGCTCCCAACACATGAATTTTGGGGGACACATCGGACCCTAAAAGTGTCCCATTTTTGTCCCCAATTTCATAGTAGCAGACAAGCAAGGAAAATGAAGTTGGGAATGGTGTCTGGGTTTGGCATTCATTCTCCCTTTACTCATCCCTCACATTTGTCCTGAGTGATTTCCTAGCAAGACATGCCTTGGCTCTTTAGAAAATATTTCCTTCCTTCACACAGTCTCAGACTTCATTGGCTAAAACTCTTCTTCATTTGACAGACTGCAGTACTTCCTGTCAGTGAGATACCACCAGGCCACCAAGGACAAGAGGCCCCCAAGTTTTCCCCCCAGACACTTTACAGAGGGCACAGAGATGCTCATCCAAATTAAATTCCCGCAGTATGCAATATGGACCATTAATGGAGATGCCTAAAGGGATTATGAAAAAGGCCCTTGAGTTCCATAAGGAATTCAAATGCAGCCAACATTCATTGTAACTGTCATGGACCTAGTACACTGAGGCGCAAACATCAAAGCGGTGCCAAAGAGCAAAGCTGAAGTCAGCAGGGTGCCCTAACACTCTAAAATAGAAAATACTAGTCAATAATGTCTTCCCAGTTGGGGACACCCTTTCTCCCTGAACTGAATTTATTCTGAGAGTTGGCTCTTTCAGTCTTATAGACTATAAATGTCCCTTTACCACCCCACCACGGATCAGTGACCGTGCAAGAGAGACTGAGAAAACGAGAGATTAGTGAGAGCTACAGCAGACCGTATAAAAGAAGACATTTCCAGAATAATAAGCAGTGGATATTTGCCAAAGTACTTAGAAGTCAAGTAGACCTCTTTGATCTCATTATTCAATTAATAATTATTTAGTGCTTTCTATCTGCCAGGGAGTGATTCATAATTGAATTACATATAATCTCTGCACTTAAAAACGTTAGTGTGATAGGAAAGATACATACATACATTTAAAAAAAAAATACTCTTATTTGATCCTCACAATGATCTTCAACCCTGAGATTTGAGAAGGTGATGTTTGGGTAGACTGAGTAAAAGTTGAGAATACAAAACCAACCCTTGGGCTTCCCTTGCCAGTGGAGCAGGCTGAACTTGTAAGTCTTCCAAACACCAGCTTCCCCTTATTTGAAGACATCGTAATAACCTCTTTTGGGCCATCACTTTGCTGGTGGATGCTTAGTCTTCTTATGGCTCACATATCCACCCCATTTTCCTACTAAACCCATACTTGGGATCAAATTTCAGAATGCTTCAGCAGAGAAAGTTCAAATACCTATCTGGGAAAAATGGATTATATAGCAAGAGAATTGCAAACTCTTATTAATTTACATTATTTTATTAATATTGGTATAAATCCAGGAGATATATATGTATTTATGAAAATGAATCCTAGGGGCAATTAGAACCAGAACGATAGAATATTTATTGGTCAAATTTGTTTGACTTATCAGACCACTTATCAGAGGTTCTGGATGTAATGTTTTGGTAGATGGAGCTGCTCGTGACAGATTGATTAGCTGGCTGACTAAAACTTGGACCTATCAGTGGGTTAAATTTAATGAGGCTGACATGCCAGATCATTCTTGGCATAATATAGAGGAGGAAATCTAAAGGTTTAGGGAGAGAGGAATGTAGGAATGGATATATTATGCCAATTCACCCCTGCTTACATACACACATACAGTTCCTAAAGGGCCCAGAATACACTCTCTTCATTAATGAATTGAGAAACGTATTAGTAAAGGAACACAAGCATTTCTAGGATGCCTGTTCTCTGCAGGCCAGTTGTGATGGTGACAGTTAAGCTAAGAGTAATTTTGCTAGTGAGATTGCTCTCTGAATAGCAGAGAAGAAACAGAGCTTATTCAAAGATAAGATGGATATACCAGGGACAAAATGGTGTTTATAATGATTTAACATGTAAGAATTGTTGATGCGAGCTAACTGATCAGAAGCCCTAGAAATAAAGGAGATGAAGAACTTACTAAATGCTGATCTATAAATCAAGCCTGGTAGCCATAAAACTGAATGTGTAGCAACTTACTGAATAACAATCAGACCTGTTTGCATTTCAGCTCTGCCATCTGTTGGTGGTGGTAGTATCTCTGGTGGCAGAGTGAAAATGAAAACTTAGGTCTGACTGTTGGTGGTATTACCCTGGACAAATCACTTAGCTTGTCATGCTTTAGACTTGTCTAAGTCATGTAAATTTAAAGTTGGGAGTTTAATTAGATACTACCTGGCTCTAAATTCTCTGCTTCATGTGTCTCTATGTGAAATAAAACGCCTTTCATTCCTGTGCTTTATGCCCACATATTCAGTTACTCCTTAGGCACTTACTCATTAATGTTTGTTGGTTTATTTGTTTTTAGGCCAATCACTAGCAATCTTCCCTCCCACTCCAGTCCTGTGCTTGATAGGCACGTTTAGAACCATATATTTTTACTGCCCTAACTTCTGGTAGGTGATAGTTAGAATATTTCCCCCCTTCATATTTCATATTGAAATTTGATCCCCAGTGTTAGACGTGGGGCCTGGTGGGAGGTGTTTGGGTCATGAGGGTGGGTTCCTTATGAACAGTTTTGTGCTGATCTTGTGGTAATGGATGAGTTCTCCCTGTATTAATTCCCAGGAGAGAGTGATCGTTAAAAACAGCCTTGGGCTGGGCCTGGTGGCTCATGCTTGTAATCCCAGCACTTTGGGAGGCCAAGGCAGGTGGATCACATGGTCAGGAGATCAAGACCATCCTGGCTAACACAGTGAAACCCCGTCTCTACTAAAAATACAAACAATTAGCCAGGCGTGGTAGCGGGCGCCTGTAGTCCCAGCTACGCAGGAGGCTGAGGCAGGAGAATGGTTTGAACCCAGGAGGCAGAGTTTGCAGTGAGCCGAGATTGGGCCACTGTACTCCAGTCTGGGTAACAGAGCAAGACTCCATCTCAAAACACAAAACAAAAAAAAACCAGCCTCCCTGGTCTTCCTCCCTCATCATATGATACACCAGCTCCTCTTTGAATTCCAGCACGAATGGAAAACAGAAGCTTCCTGAGCCCTTCACCAGAGCAGATGCTGAAACCGTACTTCTTGTACAGCCTGCAGACACGAGGCAAATCAACCTCTTTTCCTTGTAAATTACCCAGCCTCAGGTATTCCTTTATAGCAACAGATAACAGACAGTAGTTATGCATGGTGGTTTGTTCTTTTTGTCAATCTCATCATGACCCCTGTGATCACATTCTTGGTTGACTTCCTGAGTGCAAATTTGCTTCGGGAATGACTCAGGGTCATGGTGGCTGCACCTCTTCAACCGGTTCTTCTCCTTCTCAGTTCCCCTTGAAACTGCAATGACCTGTGGTTTCTCTGACTAGAATTTCCATTCAGTGTCTAAATCTTTGCTCCTAACACTATAAAACTATGTTCTACTAGCGATGCATGGGTTAGTATTATAATAATTTACAATTTTGCCCTGCTTTCAAATGATGTATGGAGGATTTCCTGAATGAACAGTGACTGTAATTGCTGAAGATATTGAGCTTTATCAGCCAATTACTGAGCACAGATGATTGCTTTCAAGTATTCCTCACAGCATACTTGAAATAAAAAGCAACTGGCCCAGTTATGTCAGTGAATTTCACTGCTTCCACCCATGGGCTTGAGGGGAGAGGCGGCAAAAGCCTTTGCACTGGAGAAGATAAATTCAGCACGAACAGCCTCTGCTTTCCAATTCCTATTCCCTATGACCAGCATTTTCACAGAACCTCCAGGGCTGGTGCTTTCTGCTCTGTTATAATCCATTTCTTTAATGGCAATGTCAGGCAAAGGTCTTAGTAAGGAAGCCTTTAGCTTGAGCTCTTTAAAAGGGCAAAACAGCAAACCAGTTTTCAGAAAAAGAAGAAAATAATCTCATTTTCATTCTTTTTTGTTGTTCTCAGTTTTATTTCCTTCTCTTTATTCCTATAGTAAGAATAATTTGAAGGTGATTTTTCCCCCTTTAATACTAGGTCTTGACAGTTGAGTAATTCCTCATGTTTGCTGTAGAGCTTTCTCTTGTGCTGTTGATGTAGTTAACCATTCATCTATAGTCTGGTTGTAACTCCTATAAACATAGCAACTGAAATCAGTAGATCTTGTATTTTATTACTGTCTAGACATGTATCATGCTCACTCAGCTTATCCTTTGATCTTAGAACATCCTGGAAAATATGAAACTAGAAGAGGCAATAGGAGAGATGAATGAGGAAATACGTGCTTAAAAAGGAGCTCATCAATCAAAATCCAATCATCTAAAGGCTGGATATCATAAGCAAAACCTCATTTTTGGGGAGGAAACAGCAGATATCAACCCAAATTAGATGCTCAGATGTCTAGAAGGCCTGTCTAGAAGGGGGGGCTAAAATTCACAGTAAGTGTAATTAGATGAGAATAATATATTTACCAGGGACTCTCGAGAAGATGACTCTGGGTTGTTGGAAAGAATGTTCTAGAGGCCCTTGAGATGGAGGTTAAGATCCTCAAGATGCATGCTCAAGTTATTTTCAAAATCGCAATTACTTTTGCACCAATCTAATATAACAATTGAGGTTTAGCAAACTGTTTTGAAGAGAGTATGATCAGAAATTCCTGCCCTCCAAGTGGGCATGCAAAATTTGGGGCCAGAGACAAACTGCTGATAAAGTAGAAGAAAGCACTGTCACCAGAAGACTTCCTTTTCTCTAGCTTCTCCTCAACTCTGTTAGAGAGCTTCATAAAACATATGTTGAAAAATACAGAAAGATGGTGCCTGTTGGAAGGTGGAGGCTTCGAAGAGAGGATCAAGAAAAATAACTAATGGGTACTGGGCTTAATACCTGGGTGACAAAGTAATCTGTACAGCAAACCCCCATGACACAAGTTTATCTATGTAACAAACCTGCACATGTACCCCAGAATGTCAAAGTTTAAACAAACTAAAAAATAAAAATATAGAAAATACAGAAAGAATATAAACTTGAAGAGAACCGAACTGCAGGCCTACCAGTAGCTCTGTTGCTTTAGCCTTCAATCATTTTCATTGATTGAAGGAAAATTTACATTTCAACACAGGGCCAATAAGAACGGTTCCATTTTAAAAGAATAGTTTAAAGGAAAATAAGAAGTCTATTTCTGATGTGTGAACCTTTTGATTATGTATGTTTACATCATCACAGCCTTGCATGTTCCATTAATGCACAGACCTCCCATTTTCCCTTTGAAGTCAGGCTTTTTTAAAGAGCTGTGTCCAGTAGCTGTTCCTGCATCCTCTCCTCCTACTTACTCCTCAGTTAACCCAGGTAAGAGGCTTTCATCCCATTAATCTTTTGAAACTCTCTGGAAAGAATGATCAGTCATCTTGAAATTGCCAAATGCAAAGGATATTTTCCTAATCACATGCAACCCCCGCAGCAGTAGCTTCATGTCTATCAGATTATTAAAGAATACATAGAAGATCACAAACTCCAGCAATGTAAGTTTATTCAAGAATCCACTATTGCCAATAAAATGAACTTGGTCCTGAATTGGACAATTGGGTTCATCTTTTCATCAAGACATGGTCTTTACTCAACTTCAGGCTGTCAACAAGTACATAGCACCTCACCTTGAATATGACAGGGAGAGTCATTTCTCCTGCCAACAAGAAAAGAATCAATTTCAAATCTGGCATTAGAAATTCAAATAATATTTACATCTCCCTCTGCATATGCAAATATCACGATCCTAAGACCAATTCACTTTCCACACTGCTTACATAGGTTTGTTCTTAAATATATAGTGCTTTAAGGATAGCACATCTCTTTTAAGGCCAGCAATATGCATATCTATTTGCTCCTTAGCAATACTGAGATCATATCAATTCCTGGCTTTCTGTACAGTGTAGATTAACAGCTCAGCACGTTTGATCTTCTATGAAGTATTTTCTGCCCATCTCTGCAACCCCATTTTTGTAACCTCCGTTTTCTATTTCTGCTTCTTCACTTTAGTGAACAATTTATTTGCATTTGTCATGATACACCTTCCCCAGGAGGCAAGCCACACCTGGCGGAGGCCCCCACATCTCTCTCTGAAGTTGGTTTTATTCCTTCCCCCACCCTCCCTTATAGAGCTAGGGATTCTTCTGAAAATTAGTTTCTTTTTTTTTTACCAATGGCTTTCACATTTCCCTCTCCAGTAAATCTTCTCCATCTTCTTTGTCCATTCTATTTAAATTCCCTCCATGCCTCTCTCTTCCTCATCCCTTTCCTTAAGTCCTAACTTGCACAGAAGACTGCCACACTCAAACCCGAATAACATTTGTTTTCGGTTATAGAATCAAAACTTAACATTTTTCCTATTGCAAAAATAGTATAAGTTCATTATAACAAATAGAAAATATAGAAAAAGACAAAGCATAAATTCAAACACTTTCCTATTGTCTAAGGGTGATGCCCATAAATATAGAACCACACACCATCTTTCGTATAAATACAGCATCACCTATACTCTGATATAGCAGTATATCATGTGCTCACTGAATATCCATAATCCTACATTTTTCAACCTCCTTGCCAATATGTGAGACCATATGATTATTCATATGATGTATGTCACCTCTAGGCTGAAGCATAAGATGCAGGTCATGACTCTCCAGTTTTTGTATTCATTTGCAGATGGTGCAGCTTCCATCAGCCTGGGTTTCTGAGTAACTATGTGAAGCAAAGGTGCTCCACTCCATCCCTTCCACCACTGACCTACATTGCATAGATGAGACTGGAGTTCAGTAAAATGTTTTGCTGGGGCATAAACTTTGGAGACTTGTCAGAATAGAGATGTTGCCTTGGATGAAATTAGGGATAGTAAGTATAAAGAGTGAAAAGAAGAGGACCAAGGACCCTGGGGGATATAAACATTAGAAGTCAGCAAAAGGCTACAGGAACCAGAAAAGACGAATTAGACACAGTGATGGTGGAGTAGGAAGAAAATCAAGAAAGCACAGTGTCCTGAAATCCAAATGAGGAACACGTATCAGGAAAGAAGGAATGAACACTGGTGTGAAATGCAGCTGATGCATCAGGAAAGATGAAACACAAGAAGCGTCCATTAGAGTCAGCAATGTGGAAGTCATTCATTCCCTTGTCAAGAGCAGTTTCTTGTGGGTTGGTGGTTCAAAACCTGACTGGAGAGCAGTCAAAAGAGAAAAAGTGGCAAGGCTTTAAGAGAAAAAAAATACAAAATGGGTTCTTTTTGTTAAATTTTACTGCAAAGAGAAGAAATAACTTTTTTCTTTCAAGATGGAAGAAACAGTAACATGATTTCATGCTGGTATGAATTACCCATTAAAGAGTAAAAAATATGTGATAGAGAAAGAGAGAAGAAAATTGTGAGAATGACATCTGTGAGTGGGCAAGAGAAGATGGGGACTACTGATAAGCAAGGAATTCACTGTAGATATGACTAGATTGGGAATCTGGAGTAATTGGCAGTAAGACAGTGGATATGAGAACCCGTTGAACTTGTTATGGGTTCAACAAGTTAGAGGAAAGAAGGACATGGATAATACTAAAATAATCTAAATCAAGCTTCTAAAGATGAAAACCATAATGTCTGAGATGAAAAATACACTGGGATTAAAGGGAGAAGAGACTGCAGAAAAAAAAAAGATTAATGAATTTGAAAGCATAGCAATGGAAATGGTCTAAGATAAAACACAGAGACAACTAACTGGGAAAAAAAAAGAACCACATGAGTAAGCTGTGGCATAACTTTCAAAGGCTTAATAAAAATGTATTTGAAATCCTTAAACAGGATGGAGGGAGGGATGGGAGAAAAAAACTATTTGAAAATGTAATTGCTAAAATATTTCCAAATTTGCTGAAAACTATAAATTCACATATCTTTGAAGGTCAAGAAACTCCAAGCACAAAAACATGAAGCAAAGTGCCCCAAGGCACAGTGTAATCAAAATACTGAAACAAGCCAGGTCCGGGCCAACACCTCTAATCCCAGCACTTTGGGACGTCGAGACTTGGAGGATTGCTTGAGTCCAAGAGTTCCAGACCAGCCTAGGCAACCTGGTGAAATCCCATCTCTAAAGTAAAATAAAGTTGAAACATAAGGATAAAATCTTATAAGCAACCATTTATAAAAACAAGTCTTTGGTACAGAAGAACTGATACAAGAATGAGAGCAATTTTATCATAAACAATGTAAATCCAGTAAAACATCTCTTAAAATAAAGGCAAATTAAACTTTTAAAAAATTTTCAGAAGCTGAAAGAATTCATCACTACCTTACATGCATTCTAAGAAAAGTTAAGAGGTCATTTCAAAGGGAAATGAAACTCAATGGAATCTGGATCTACACAAAGAAATGAGGAACATTGACTATAAGAGCAGATAAAGTTTTCCTTTGAAAGATAATTGATTACTAAAGGCATAAATAATAATGCGTGTTTTATAATATGGTTTATAATTTGTAGAAATAAAACATATGGCACCAATAACATGAAATCCATGCGCGAAGAGATGAACATACACTGCTGGAAGGGTCTTTTACTATACATTATGTGGTACAATATCTCTCGAAGGCATGCTTTGTAAATACAAGATGCATACCATAAACTTTCTTTTAAACTCTAAAAAATGCTACAAAAATATGATTATTAAGCCAATAAAGAAGATAACTTGGAATTATGTTATATATTGAAATCATTCAAAAGAAAGCCAAAAAAAGAGAAAAAAGAATAAAATGGGTGAAAAAATAGCAAATAAAAGATTGTAGACTTACAACCATATAAAATCATATTAAATGTTAATGATTTATAAACCTCAATCAAAAGCAGAGATTGTCAGATTAGATAAATAAGCAAGACCCACTTACATAATGCCTAAAAACTCAATTTAAATATAAAGGCCCAAAATGGTCTTTAACATGCACATAGGTATTTATGTTTATATAGGCACTTAACACATTTTTCCTCTAAGCACTCCTTTAGACTTCTTCACACATTTTGATATGTTATGTTTCATTTTAAGTTTAAAATACTTTCTAATTTCCCTTTGGATTTCCTCTTCTAGCCCAAAAAGTTTACAAGTCAAACAACAGATATATATATATGAAGCTATCATTAATCAAAAAAGGCTACAATACATTTATTAAGATCATAAAAGTCAATTGCATAGCAAAAGTTCATACCTGAGCTAAAGCTGGTCTTTTCAAATGGATAAAGGAGTCAAATCATCAAGAACATTTAAAAGTCATTAACTTTATATACAGAGCTTCAAAATACATGAAGCAAAAAACTGATAGAACTGCAAGAATGAATAGAAAAATTAACAATTATAATCAAAGATTTCAGCACCTCTCTTTCAAACGTTACTAGAACAAGTGAATAGACAATCAGTAAGAATATGGAAAACTTAACACCATGACCTAATTGACACTAACAGACCATTCCACTAAGCAACAATAGAATATGCATTATTTTAAAGAGCTTAAAGAATATTTACCAAGATAAACCATATTCTGGGCCATAAAATAACTTTTTTTTTTTTTTTGAGACAGAGTCTCACTCTTGTTGCTCAGGCTGGAGTGCAATGGCACGATCTCAGCTCACCACAACTTCCAGCTCCCCGGTTAAAGCGATTCTCCTGCCTCAGCCTCCTGAGTAGCTGGGATTTCAAGCATGCACCACCATACCTGGCTAATTTTGTATTTTTAGTAGAGATGGGGTTTCTCCATGTTGGTCAGGCTGGTCTCGAACTCCCGACCTCAGGTGATCCGCCCACCTCAGTCTCCCAAAGTGCTGAAATTACAGGCATGAGCCACCATGCCCAGCCCATAAAATAACTTCTAATAAATTTAGAAGGAGTCAACTCATACAAAGTATGTTCTTTGAAACTAATGGAATTAAATTAGAAATGTAATTGGATATGCATAATATAAAAATATCCGGTAAATTCCCAGATATTTTGAAACAAAATAACACACAAAATAACCTGTGGGTCAAAGAGAAAAGCTGAAAAGAAACTAGAAAGTGCTTTGAGCCTAATAAAAATGAAAACATACCTTATCAAAATGTGTTGAGTAACACTAAAGCAGGACTTAGAGGGAAATTCATTAGGTTCTTATATTAGAAGAAAAGAAAAGATCTCAGATCAAAGACCACCTTGAGAAACCAGAATAAGAAGAATAAATAAAACCCAAAGCATACAGCTGGATTTAGCCCAGGAATGCAATGCTGATTTAACATCCAAAAATCAATCAATGTAACTCATATTTAACAAACCTAAAAAAGAAAATCTCATGATCATCTGTATAGATGCAGAAAAGAATTTAACAGAAATCCAACATCTGTTCTTTACAAAACTCTCAGTAAACTAGGAATAGAAGGGAACTTTCTCAACTTGATAAGGAACATTTACAAAAGTTTGTCAGCTAACATAACACTTAATGGCAGAAGACTCAATGTTTTCCTCCTAGGATCAGTAACAAGGCAAGGATGTCCAGGTGGCCCTTCCATCCAACATTTTACAGAGCTAGGGAGAGATGCTGAGGATTAAAACACCTCTGTCTCATTTCAGAGCAATGTCTTTCCCACAAAGCAAAAGCAGTGTGTGGTTTGACGTAAAAAGTAGACATTCTTTTTTCAACCCAGTTCCTTATAAGAACAGAAAATTCCTTTCAGAATTTAGCACTTGGTTTGTATCCATCTTAGCTTTAGGTTGAGTTTTGCATCCTTTTCTGTGTCCTCGCAGTCCTTTTACTGAAAAGCTGGGGTTGGCTGCCTCTGGGGCAGCTGAACAGACATTTTGACTCACAGTTCACTCATCCCTAATCATAAATCATTTGTTCACATTTCTGTTTCATCCCAAAAAGACTGTAACGATGTCAAGACAGGAACTATGTATTATTTATTCGTCTATTGGTGTCATTAGCACCCAGCACACTGCCTCGCACATAGTAGGTACTTACGTTTTTGTTGGATTTTTCATGTGTTTTTGTTTTGTTTTGAGACGCAGTCTCGTTCTGCCGCCCAGGCTGGAGTGCAGTGGCGTGATCTCAGCTCACTGCAAGCTCCGCCTCCCGGGTTCACGCCATTCTCCTGCCTCAGCCTCCCGACACCACGCCCAGCGAATTTTTTGTATTTTTAGTAGAGATGGGGTTTTGCCGTGTTAGCCAGGATGTCTCGATCTCCTGACCTCATGATCCGCCCGCCTTGGCCTCCCAAAGTGCTGGGATTACAGGCGTGAGCCACCGCGCCTGGCGTGTGTGTGTGTGTGTGTGTGTGTGTGTCTGTGTTCGCGCGCTTTTAAAGGAAGTAGATTACTTTTGTCCATGTCAGGCAACAGTATAGTAAGGGATATAAACGAGTTGAAATACTAGAGCCAATTGAAGCTAAAAAGTCCAACCAAAAAACAAAATTAAAAGCATGACTTCTGTAAAGTTAGACAGAAAGCACAAAACTTATCGACTTCTCATGGCTTGAAATAAAACCAAGAGCCTGCTTGTGATATTTGACCAGTACCAAATGTGACCCTTTGGTAGGAGAAAACTAAGCGCCCCCAAGAGCCATTTTGAACATATTTCTGTGGTCTTACTAGATTGGTGACAGACTGACCACACAGCTCAGTAACTCGGCCACGGATTGGCCATTTGAGTGATGGTTTAGCCAATAATCAAAATGCATGGGGGAAGGATCCCCATGACATTCTCTGTTGCATGAGAAGCGAGGCTACAGCTAATTAGAAGAGACAATACCCAGGCTGCCTGACTGAGTACTAGCCTGGGGCAGACAAGAGAAAAATGAGTTTATTCCTTAATGCAGCTAAGTCTTACCTTTACGGGCATAAACCAAAGAGGAATAGAAAATAAATAGCACATAATTTTGCATTTTTATAATAAGTTTGAAACTAAACACTAGGAAACCTTGTCAGCCCCTGCTAAGCTGATTCCAATTAAGGCTTCTGGCAGTGTTCCAGCTGTTTTACTCCTCAAATAGCACAGAGCATAACAAGGTTTATGAAGCATTCAAAAGTCAAATACCCTATTAACATAAACATGTAGTGAAATCAACTCTCCTACCAATTTTAAGCTTGCTTTCTTTCATTTAGGGTGGGCTGATAGAAGATGATATCTATTTCCTTGGTGAAGGCTTGAGTATGTTTGCTATAATGCAAAGAAGCTTTCCCTTTTGAACAGTAACTCGACGCACCTACTCACAGAGAGCTTTTATTATAAAAAATTCCTTCCAATACTAATTTCGATACCAAGGGCTTGGGTTTTATTTTCTGTAACAGTGTTGAAGGTAAAAAACAAGAAAATAAAAGCCAGTGGTTCAGCCTCACACGTTTATTGTTTTGATTCATGTCCCCCTCCTGATCTGCTTGGAAATGGTTTTGTTAACTTTGGATTGCCATGGCCAAGATTTAATGTGAGAAAGGGTCATTTCCTTGGCCGTGGAAGTCAAATAAACCCCAAACTGAAGGATATAAGCAGGTAAAATGTTTAACGTGAAAAAAAAAAAAAAAAAACAAGCAAAATATCGAAGCAGTAAATTGTTATAGAGGTTGAATTTAAGAAATAAGGAAGAAGGTTATTTTGTCAAAAGCCAGCACCCTCTTTGGCAACCCCCTTAAAACATGGTAAGTTAAAAGGAACTAGGTCTCCCTCAGACAGCATACCAGATATATCTTCTTCTTACCGTCAATACAATTCAATAATTTAGAAGAGGAACCAACTGGGTAAACTGTTTTTGGGTTTTTTGTTTTGTTTTTTACAGTGATCTATAGGGTAATTCTTTTCTATAGAATGTGAAAATGGCTTTGCTAATGAAAATGATACAGGTATGTCTTTATAAAATGAACAGAAATGAATACATGTATGTGAGCGTGTAATATGTATTATGATTATAAACATCAAATTATGATTAAATATTAATCCCTTTAAGAAAATAAAATGAAAGCACAATTCTAGATTTTAATTCACTGCTGTAACATCTACAGTGACATATATTTCCCTGAAAATAAACAAATAAATACACAGGAGTAGCTTCTATACTTTTACTTTATCATTTGTCATTCTTATTGAAATATAAATAAAACAAAGGAATTTAAAGGTCTTTTTTCTCCTCCCAGTGTTTCCATACTGAAATTTCCTATACATTAATTTTTTAGACCCAAGTATATACATCCTAATAAATTCTACATTCTATAGTCTCATGAGTAATTTAAGTGTTTTTAACTCCGTTTCTATACTGGGTCTTTGCTAGGAAATATGGATTCTATAGGACCTCAAAAACATTGTTTGGGGAAGGAGACATCCACCAATCCACAAATGCAACAGTGAAGTTACATATAAGGCACAGTAAAAGCACAAGCAAAATCCTAGAGGAGTGTCACGGAGCAGCAGACCTTCCTGTTAGACACACAGACTGGGTTCTACAGCTAGGTCCAATGCTCCATTCTTTATTTACTAAATGTGTGGCCCTGGCTAAATGTCTTTACTCCTAGGTACCTGAGTTCCCTCATTGATAAGACGAGGATCATTCATACATCATTGGGTATCAGGAGAGTTCACATAGTGCTTGTGAAACCCTTAGCATGCTCTCTGGCACTCGGTAAACACTAGTGGTTGTTATTGCGCTAGTGGTAGTGGAACACTTCACAGAGATGGTTGTGTTTATGAGTCTTAAAGTAGCAGGAGGCCACTGCGTCAACAAAAGGAGTATCATGGAATGAAAACAAAAAGCAATACTCACCCAAAGGGCAAAAAAGAATAAGACATATTTGTAAAATGTAGAATCATCTGGATTTGTGTAACGCTGTGGGAAATTGCTAAGCCTCGATTACCACCCAGATAAGGAAACAATGTCTAGATTGATCCCCATCTCTAAAAACAAAATGTCATGAGAAAAGCTCTGGCATTGTTTTAATAAAATTTAGTCTTTGATAGGGTGGACTCTTTCCAGGCCAAAGCCACATGCATTTTGTAGTTTTAATCATTTGTAAAAATTCCATTATCTATCTTAACTGTTTACAGGAATCTGTATAAAGTGATACTCCCCTAGTACATTGACTTTTTATATTTTTATGCAGTTAGGATAAAAGTGTCCAAAGAATTATATAATGGATACTCATTTACCCACCTCCCAGTATAAGAAATAAATTGCATTCTACATTGAAGTCCTCTCTGTTCTTTTTGCCGTCCCCAGCCTCCTTCTAGCCTCTTCAGCTTACGCAGGAAAAGATTAACTCGACAGACCTGAATTCAAACCCAGCACACTCTCAATAAAGACTTGTCTTCAGGTCTGGCCCTTAGTAAGCTCCTTGGAAGGTGAGGTCTGAGCCCTTGGCACATTCTTCCTCGTAAGGGTGTTTTTTTTATTCCTGAGGCCTTGAGCCAGGTGTACCAATAAGATCAGATAGTTTATGCTAACAATATGACTTATAGTAAGAACTTGTTTTTCACCTGGAGAGCTGGAATCTGAGTAGCTGAGGTCATTAATGCAGGAGCTCATGCACTTACTAAGGCTTAAGTGAACTTCCTGGTTGACAGCACTTCACATGTGTTGTCATACATTACAAATGGGAAAATTAAGCACATCTACGTGACTCCACTGGGAGAGGATGCCTGGGGACTTGTGCCTGGTTTCTCCTGGACATCTCCTCATAGGCCTTTTCTCTTTGCTCATTTTTATCTGTGTCCTTTCTGTGTAATAAACCATAAGTATAAAAACTGAGTTCTGATTTCTAGCAAATCGTCAAGTTTGAGGATGGTCTCAGGGTCCTCTCACATAAGCAGTAACCAATCTCCTGATTTGAAGTTTGTCATGCATTTGTAATAAATATATTGGTGTTCATATAAAATATAGTATAATAGGCATAGTTTAAATATGCATGTAAATGTTTTTCTTTACATATTCTTGATTTGCTTTTATCACTTGGAGTTATTCTGTGGGATTTACCTTCAATAATGCATATACCTCTAGTTCATTCATTTGAACTTCTGCATAGTATTTCTAGGCTTGATGTTCCGTTATTTAATTATTCATTCTCCTATCGACAGGCATTTAGGTTGTTTCCCACATTTTGCTTTTATGATGAAATAAAAATTTATAGGTCTACATACAGATGTAAGCAAGAGTATCTCTGGCATTACATTTGGCCAGATTTCTTCCTAAATGGGCTGTTTGTACAATTTATCTTTATACCAGCAATGTATGAGAGTTCACATATACCATATTTTAAGCAATATCTCTATGGTCAACTGGCTTTACCAAACTAATAGTTATGAAATGCCATCTCACTGTAGTTTTAATTTTCATTTGCCCAATAATGAGTGAAGTTGAGCATGTTTTACGTATTTGTTGGCATTTTTGTGAGTTTATTTCCTGTAAATCACCTGTTCATATTTTTTCTCCTTTTATATATAAAGGTTTTTGTTATTGTTGCTGCTTTTGTAAGTTGAAGAAATCTTCATATATTCTGCATTTTAATGCTAGCTGGTTATTAAGCAATATGTATTAGTCAACTCAGGTTGCTATAACAAAATATCATAGATTGTGGGGCTTAAACAACAGGCATTTATTTTTCACAGTTCTAAAGTCTAAAGCCAAGGTACTAGCAGATTTGGTAATTGGTGAGGACCCACTTCCTGACTTGCAGAGGACCACCTTTTCCCTGTATCCTCACATGGCAGAGAGGAAAAGTTCTGGAGCCTCCTTTTCTTATAAAGGCACTAATCCCATCATGGGGCCCCAAACCTCATCAAAACCGTTACTCCTCAAAGACCTCACCACCAAATACCATTATATTTGGAGTTAGGGCTTCGACATATGAATTTTGTAGGGGGGACAAAGCTATTTAGTCCATAATATGGTGGACATGTTTGTCCTTTCTTTTTGCATTTTATCAATTGATATACACAAGTTTATGTATGTGTTTTAATTTGAAGGCTGCTCATTTGTTTTAGTCTTCTGGTTTAGGATGTGTCTTTTTATGTGTTAAGAAATCTTCTGCAACTCAGAGTTAGTTCACTCATATACTTTTCTTTATTCCCTCTAATTTAGAATGCTGATTTTTTTCATTTTGCAAGTTCTAGTATTATGAGAGTTACTTTTTTTGTGTGGGGTAAAGTAAGGACAAATTCATTTTTTTTCTATATGCGTAACAGGTTGTCCCAATACAGTTTATTAAAGAGTCCATCTTTTCCCACACTTTATAATTTCACTTTTTTTTTATAATAGTTTCATCTTATTTGTGTGTGTGTCCATTTGTGTGTGGGAAGTGGGTGTGCTGAGACCTGATATAAAATATATTTCTTACTGTGGGCCTGTAGGGCCTATTAAAAAAATAGTTGAGAGCCATCACACCACATTATATGGCAACATAGACTTGCAAAAAATATGTAGTCATATTTATTATTTCTCTAATGGACTCATTTGAACGACATTACCATATAAAATACATTTATTAATTTTTATTTTAGTGAAACTGTTCTAAGAATAAACTGCATTTTATATGTATGCAGTGAAAGATGAATGCAGTCATAAAAAACTTTATCAGAATCTTATTCTTAATAGTTTTACAGGAGTAAAGAACTATCTTCTGTTTACCATTGCAGTGTCAGTGCAGAGCACAATTCCTGGGGCATGTCGGGCATTCAGTAAATATGTTTACTGAATGAATAAAACATAACAGAGTACATAATTCATCTTAAAGTCAACTATTTACATTACTTTTTACCCCTGAATACACTTTCTCTACCTTTCAGTTCACCAGTCCAAGAGAAAAACCAGCTTGGTCAACATTAAATTTGGAGCTCCCACATCATACATTCTCACAGAACTAAACTAAGACATAAAGAGAAACTGTTTCACTCCTCACGTGACCATATTCTCTTTTTGGACTGGCTTTTCCCCCTTCCATTCCATATCTCTAAGTCCAGTTTATCCTTTGAGTCATGACTCACTCAAGCTTCTTCTCCCCACATCCTTCTTTGACCACTTGTTAAATGTTTGTACCAGTGGTCTAGAAGTATAAAAGCATACACCTCATTATCACTACATACTGTTTCACAGGTAAGTCTTACTTTCAAATCAGTTCCTAACTCCTTGTTGACAATGACTATGACCAAGACTTTAATCCTCCTAAAGAATCTAAAGGGTCTAAAACAATACTGTGCATGTCAGAGGCATTCATTACATGCCTGTGAATTGAACACAATAAGTGATCGGACTGAAGTCTGATTTTGGTCAACTCACCAGACAAAGGGCCACAGAGGCAGAGGCACTGCATCCTTTATGACAGAATTAGGGCATGATTCCATTTCTATATGAAATATTAGCTGTGTGTTGTTATTAAAATTATTTTCTGGCCCCACTGAGAGTTGAAAGAAAAGTTGAAATTTAAAGGATTCCTTCTATTCATCTCTTTTAAGAAATTTCATTTTTAGTTATGAGGCAGTGTAAGGCATATTACCATTTTATTTGAACACTTATTTAGACCAGATTGCAAATTTTCTGTTAATTGAGTGTTGAATTGGCCAATACGCCATTATAGATGTGCTCCACAGCTTCTGCACATGGAATTTATTACAGACTTTTCATCCACATCTGCTCCTTTACTTTGCTTAATATACTATAGTATTTCCCTTAGATAAAGGGGAAGAAAAAGAGTATCAAGTGACAAGTGAAGAAAATTAACTTAAAATATTCAGTTAAATTGTATCTATACTCAGGTTATCTAATAAAATATTAAATAAACTACATTTATCTTTTTTGTTGTCCTGTTATATACTTTCCATGTTTCTCATTACACAAATACACATTTAGAAAGCTGAAAATATACACATAAGCAGTACAAAGTTACCTAAAATCCTATCATCCAGAGATAACAACTATTGACATTCTGCTATACACACTCCTAAACATTTTCCTGTAAAACATTAACATAATTTTGAAACAGATTATATTCATATTTGAGGACGATATTTTTCAGTTAACAATTTACTATTTCAAAATTAACATTGTAAATTCCTTTCTATGACAGTAAATACACATGTATATTTCATGTGAAATAGCTGCAGCATCTTTTACTGTATAAACCCATGTAACATATTTAGCAAATCATATTGTAGGAAACTTAGTTCCCAATTTTCAATACGTTAAAGATTTTGACAATATTTTGTACATTTTATAAGTATATAATGCTTCCTGATAAATTCTAAAAGAGGTCTTACTAAGCCAATAATACATATTTTTTCCTATAATTTTGACATAATTTGCCAATTTGCCCTTCAAAAAACTTATACCCATTTATACTGTTTCACTCTTCCTAAAAAGTACTAGTTATCATCCTTCACTTTTCATGTTTAGAATCCGTTAGATGAAAAATAGCATTTCCGTTTACTATTTTTTATTATTTTCAACTACTGTTGAAAATATCTTTTTTATGCGGTTTTGGGCCAATTTTATTTTTCTACTAGAATGATAATCTTTTATTGGTTTTTCAGACTATTACCTTTGTTCCTGAGACTGGCATATCAATTTAAGTTTTTAATCCAGTAAATATCATTTTAACAGTTATTTATTTCTTGAGTTTAGTACCACCCCAAAAAATGTTTGCCGAAAGGTTCCAATTAGACACTCTTGACTGAATTCCCTTATTTCCTCACCTCACTTTCTGTTGTATTCTTTAAGGGCACATAATGAGAATCATGTAACTCGTGTTATTCTCAAGATTAATAGACTCAAGGTGCAAGAGATGCAACATTCCGAGCATGAAGAATTATTAACTAGCAACAACGTTTTGAGAAATGTTCTTGCATTTCGAATGCTTCATTGCTTCAAGGAATAGTGAACACAGGAAGTCACTTGGAGACAGATGTTGCACTTGCACATATTACAAATGCAAACAGCCCAAAGTGAACAGGGAAGAATAAAAAGAAAACCATAAAATTCTCTGATGAAGAGAAAAAAAAATTATTGCCCTGAATTTGAAAAATAATCTCTGACTAAAAGGTGTCCTCTCAATCTAAGGCTGTTGTGCAGTAAACGTGTCTTACATGATGAAATGAGGACTTAAAAAAGCAAAATAATTGTATCAATTTCCGATGGCAGTCAGTACTAGAGTCTGACTACTATTAGAAGACTAATTTAATATGCACTATGTTGTTCCAACAGAACTGGTAAATCTCACTTAATACTATAATGCCCATTAAATTATATATTAAATATCGATTCAGAAGTAGATATGTGCATTTTTCTGGGTAGGGGTCTCTGTTTTTAATTCCATTCTTAAAATGGACAATGAACTCCCAAAATGGGATATAACCCAAACATGCTATTTCCTGCCATCCTCCTAATATTTGCAAAGACTCCACTTTCTCTCTGGAATGACCTTTCTTTTCTTTCTTCCTATTACAAAATAATATTCTTCCTCAAATTTCAAGTCAAGGATTACCTTGTTAATAAATCATTTTTAACTCAACAATCAGAGCTGGCCCTTTTCTGGATATAAATACTGTTTCTGCCTCTGTTAAAACAGCAATTAAGTTACAGTATAGCTGATCATTTTGCTTGTTGAACTTACTGCCAAAGTGAGGTCAAAGCCATATTTTATTCTTCACTGTCTCTTCCATACCCCCATAACTTACTGTTTTGGGCCAAAGTGCTGGTACTGAGAGTAAATACTATCTTTATGCACAGATGACTAAAAGATCAAATAGGTGATTTTGCATATGACTGAAGCTTCACTTCACAGTGCCTTTTACGTTTTGAGAATCCGTACCCTCACTCAAAATGCATTGCCTAAGGCTGCACTCTGGGTTTTCAGTTTGCTAGCATATTTTCTACCCAGACTCCATGTTGTCTCAGTGTTGGGACCTCTGTGACATTTCCAAGTAAGGTTCCTTACATTTTTCTTTATCATTGCCTTATGCCTCCTTGGGCTGCTTGTGTGACCAGTTGAGTCTACACTAGTGCACATCAGTGACCCTAAGTTGCTATGAGAGAAGACTTCGCATTTGAGGTACAAGCATTGTCTCATTTGAAAATATATATTCTGATTTTTTCCCCTCAAACTGTCATTTATCCCAAGTTGGCCTTTCCCTGGAAAATTGAATGTTGCCTTTCAAGAATGTATAGATCAAATGAATTATTGTCACGCCTATGATCAGAAAGAAGCTGTGGGTGTTCTATTGGCTTATTATTAAATTGGGAATACAATGTAAACAAGGCAAAGTCCCCACTTCGGGGATTTAAATTTAAATCTTGTAAATTATCTCAAATATCTATTTTTTTAAATCCTGTGTCAGTGGCTGGATGATACTGTTGTGCCTCATCTATTTTTTAGTTTCACCTGTGATGTGTAAGGAAAATGCATGAGTAAAGGATAAACTTGACATTTCATTGTATTATTCTTTATAGTAGAGAATATTTCAGGGCACCTTTTATTTTCAGTGTTTAATGATGAGATTATTTGGTAGCAAGCAGGGCAAAAGAGTCAGGGCTAAACGTGTTATAAGCCTTTTCTACTTATCATCTTAATGATCTCAGGAAAGTTCTCCAAAGTTTCTAATTCTCAGTTTCCTTGTCTGTACAACAGGGTTATTCCATCACCTCAAGGTATTTTTTATGAGGATAAAATGTGAACATGTTATATAATTTAAAAGAATAGAAGAGTGTTTGCAGTTGCCAATTAGGACTAATATAATCAACTGTCTGTCTTACAAATACTCACTAGGCTTTTTCTCTTTAGGGTGATGTCGTCTACCTGAACCCTAAATATCTGAGAAGTCTAGGAATATAGATTTCATGAGGTAAGACATTAGACAGCGGGTGCTTCCCTAGTGTTCTGACAAGCCCAGCCAATAACTAATCACTTGCTGGGTAGAGGGGCTCGGTCCGTGGCAGATTAACCTTTGACTTCACACCTCTGTGCTGCTTCTGAAATCAAATTTGCCACACTAAATGGAATCATCACAATGGCGATAGCCTTTTTTTATTTCCCAGGCTGTTTAATTTATTCTGCATAACTAGCCACTTTATCCCTCGGGGAAATTCATGAAAGAGCTCAAACCTCTGATCTTCCCTGTGAAAGGGGACAGAGCTGATGAGTCACAGCCAGGGCTCCCAACAGGGCTACATGCATGGACCTAGAGAAAACCTGATTTAAGGATTAAGAGAACACAGCATCTACACTTCACGTTCCTGAATTCTAATGAAAATAATACATCATGCATTCCTTTACAATTTTATTTTGGTGTGAAATCTTGGTCTTTGTCTTATTATTATTTTTTTTTCATCCCTGTACTGCCCTGGGTCACATCATGCTTTAAGAAAATAAAAAGGCTTCGTTAGACAGTATCTGTAACAGATGTCAGTTCAAACTGAGCACCCTAAAGAGAAGCAAACTACACCCTTGTCAGCCAGAAATGAATACATCCTGAATCCAACAAGACAAACATGTCCAAAGGGCTATTCTAATAGATTTGACTTCACATTGTAAAGTGCTTGAGTGGATGTGGCAATAAAGGGTAGATGTATATTTCAACACCCTAGGAGTTTATTTCTGTCAATCAATGGCTGGAATTTACTTTGAGGATATTACCTAAAGGTGTTTTTGAATCACTGGACATTTGGAAGCCTGGTTTGAAGCATGCATTTAAATGGAAAAGGAATGTTTTAAAAGCTTTCTAACCATTTGAAGCTGTTATTCTGAAAATAACATTTCAGAGTAATATAGCAATGCTATTCGATTTTCAGAGGGGGAGGTTAAACTTAGCGAGGTTGAGTGAATTGTTCCATAAATGTGTAAGGGCAGAGAAGTAACAGAACACAAGTCAGAATTCTCTAACCCTGGCTGTTTTGTGTTCTGCAAATATGTGATACTTAAGAGTGAAGGAATGGCACTTTCAAGTTTAGAAAGGTTTCGAAAAAAATCTGAAAGAATGAAAACACTAAGGAAACTTTTTTTTTGTTTAGGATGTAGGCATGAAGTTGAGAGGAGAAAGGAAAATTGAAGCTATTTTCTTTTTCTTTGAAATTTTACCTTCTCAAAAAAAAGTGGGGTACAGATGAAAAGGAAGCTATCAGCCAGGTTTTAGTCACAAGTAGGAACAACAGAAATGTGAGGCTTACAACAAAATACAGTGAGGGGAAAAAAATCCTGAATTGAGACACTGGGATCACATTCCAGCACTTACCTTATGACTGCAGGAGGCCAAAATCTCCAAAATCCATGGTTCCTCCTGTGTACAACAGAGAATTTTATTAGACTTTTACTCTGAATTTAATAATTTTATTTTTACAGTTCTAATTTACATAATTTTCACAGAAACCTTATGATATTCTAATTCAGTAATGTCCATGAAGTAGTATTATTTATAAACTATAAAATACTATGCACGTGTTAATACTATTATTATTTTTGGAAACGTACCTATTACATTCAGACCAGGGAGCTCTATTATCAGGCTCAGGTGTGCACAGGAAACGTGATGATGGTATTCTGGAACATCTACTACATGTTTAACATACACTACCTCTCATCTTCCCTACAAACTTCAAGTTAGGCATTATGGTATTAATTTCCTGTTGCTGCTACAACAAATTATTGTTAGCCGCCAAACGTACCTGAGTCACACAACACCAAAATGTGTTAGCAGTGGAAAATCCATGTCAGGTCGGCAGCAACCTCAATTCTTGCCTCCTCAAAGGAAGGCATTCGGTTGAGTGGTATCAGGCAGGAAAGACTGAGGTAAGTTTTAGAGCAGGAATGAAAGTACACTTGGAAGAGAGGCAAACAGCAGACTCGAAAGACAAATGCACAGTTTGACCTTTTGACCTGGGGTTTTATACGTTGGCCGACTTCCGGGGTCTTACGTCACTTCTCCCAACACCTGAGATCTTATCCAGCAGCGGCTGATCACCTATTTCAGGTGTTTTCTATCTATTTCAGGTGTTTTCTATCTCTTAGGAGCGGGCCTTTCCCTGGTACCAGTTGTGACTAATTATTACTTTAGAGAGACAGTTAACAGCCTCCTGACCCTCACCTTAAGGTCAAGGGCGCCGGACGCTTCCGGTGTGTGGGGTGGGGGGTGGGGTGGGGGTGGGGTGGGGGTGGGGGTTGTTGCCCTTTCCTCCTGCTCAGAAAAGATAGCTACCTATCTGTAAACAGTATCACAAACTTAGGTGGTGTACAACATAATTGCAGACAAGGACTTTAACTACAGTTCAACTAAGATGAGTTTTAGAGACTTCCAGGTCTAATACTCTATGGAGAATGTACACAGTCCCTTCTTTAGTTTGAGACAGTAGTTGCTTTCATTGTGATTCACAAATTAATTACCAAGCACTTCACAATGGTTCAAGAGCACTGTGAATAACAAAATAAACAAGAATAAAAATGACCTCTACCTTTGTGTAATCCTGGAATCGTGGGTGGGGGGATAGGAATTAAACATGTAATGCTCACTCAGTACTACGATTGCTAGGTTGGAGTGGAGTATAGCATAACGCAGAGGTGATCTGACTTTACTGGAAGGTAAAAGCAAATTGGAAGTGGAGAAGTAACTTAAAACTTTCTAGAAAGCTACTGACAAGTTTCTGCTTGGTGTGGGCTTTGAGTTTGGTGCCTCCAAAATTCCTCCAAGAGGCTGGGTTTCAGTGGCTCCAACACCTGTATCCCAGTAACTTTGGAAGGCTGAGGCAGGGGAATCACCTGAGGTCAGGAAGTTTCAAGACGCAGTCTGCGGCCAACATGATGAAACCCTGCCTCTCCTAAATACACAAAAAAAATTAGCCGGACATAGTGGCGTGTGCCTGTAATGACTCAGGCGACTCGGGAGCTGAGCAGGAGAATTGCTTGAAGGGCCGGGAGGCGTGGTTGGCAGTGAGCTGAGATCCTGCCTCTGCACTCCAGCCTGGGCAACAAGAGCAAACCGGATCCATCTCAAAAAAGAATATATAGTTAAAAAAACTTCCTTCAGCGAGGAAACCAATTCCTTACACTCCTAAGTGGATATTTGTTTTGTTTTGTTTTAGCATTTTTGTCGGTAATGAAGGTGTATAATATTATGGGGTACAGAGATGTTTTCATATAGCATGCAATGTGAAATGAGCACATGCATGGAGAATGAGGGTATCCATTCACTCAACCATTTATCAGTTTTGAGTTACAAACAATCCAGTTACACTAAGTGGATATTGGGATGTTACTGTCTTAATGCCAGAAATGGAAAGTGAAAAGCTTAATGAAAAGCATAAGCGCTGGGCATCCTGAATTTGTCACCTGAGAAGCCCAAGGCCCTGAGCCTGAAGAGAACGGATGTAGGCAGGCCCATTGTTAGTATGGAAATAGAATAGCGTAAGGCCCCACTCTGAGGGGTGAATCAGAAATCAGAGGCATAGTCTCCTCTTAAGAAGAAAATTATCGGCCCGGTAGCGCGTGGCTCAAGCTGTAATCCCGCAGCAACTAGTTGGAAGGCCGAGACGGGGCGGATGCAGCGAGGTCAGGAGAATGCGAGACCATCCTGGCTAATACGGTGAAACCCTGTCTCCACTTTAAAAATACATAAAAAAAGCTAGCCGGGCGACGAGGCCAGGCGGGGCCTGTAGTCCCCAGCTACTCGGGGGCTGAGGCCAGGAGAATGGGTAAAACCGCGGGAGGCGGAGCTTGCAGTGAGGCTGAGATCCGGCCCTGCACCCAGCCTGGGTGGCAGAGCAAGACCTCCGTCTCAAAAAAAAAAAAAAAAAAAGAAGAGAAGAAATTATCTTTAAATTGAAAAGCAACTATGAAAAAATAACTTGGATATAATATACTTGGTTCATTCAGGAAATGTATGTAAGTTGCCTTCTCTGTGCTGATGAGAAAGCTGAAAGATACCGAATATTTATCTAACTAAACAATTTACCTAGTCCCTGACTAATCAATGTGAGGTAAAGACAACAAATACGATGAAGTTTAACGGCGTTCTGTCGTTTATCGCAAGTTACAAATCTCTGTTTTCTGAATTTGATGGAAGGAAGTGAAGGCCCTTGTTCCAAGTTATTTGACTACAGCATTTCTCTTTTTCTTTTTGTAAAATCGCTCTTTAAACATTCTGTTTGTATAGACTTAAAATGTTATGAAACTTTAAAAAAACTTTTTTACTCAAGCATAGCATCCATAAGGAAATTGTGAAACTTTTGATAATTTCCAGTAATAAAACACATTGTAGGAGGTAGTGATGATTTTCACCTGCACCTGTTGTTAATCAGTTCCAGAGTAAATTAACGCACAGTCCGTTGGTTTTTCACTTCCTTTTGCTTTTATACCTAGAACCAACTGCTTTGTTTCACATCCAATATATACTTCATGGAACCTCTTGTATATGAAATTGCAGCTTTTTTCTTTTTGCTCCGCATGGTTAAGTGGAGTTATGCTCCAAAGCCAGTGTTTTGATTCCCTGAAAAGAATCCTGTGACCCTGTGGTATTCTATCCTCCAAAGTCCTGGGCTGATTTACAAACCATCGTTGCTTAACGGGATAAGGGGCCTCATCTAGACCTTTCTTAGCACAGATACATTTTTCTATTCTTCTCCCCAATACTTCCTGAAACACCTCTGTTCCACAAAAGTTTCCATTCTTCTTTGCCTTGCACAGTGCTGCTGTGTGGGCTGCTTGAGTGGTTCGTCATCACAGAAAGCTTTATTTTTTTCCTTCACAAGAAAGAGAACAACCTTTCAGGGGCTCATTTTGTTTCCTGCTCACTTCTTTGACAAGAGAAGTACAGATAGGCACGTGGCAGAGTGAAAGAAGTCTGCCCAGGGAAGCCTCAGGACCTGGTCTGCACGTGTGCCTTTTTCAGGAATTAGAATTGCAAACAGCTCTATAGTGCTCATTGCTGAGCTCCTGTGAGCGGAAGAGGTTTGGAAACTGGCAAACAAAGCAGTGGAGACCCTAAGTAACTCTGAACGGTTTCTATTACTTAGGGTCTCCACTGCTTTGTTTGCCAGTAATGGCTAAAAACCAAACCTCTGAAGGGCTCAAATATTCAGGAAAAACACCCTCAGTACATTAATAGTACATTTTCATCTTCTTCAGTGTCTGCCTCATGCACACTTCTTAGGAGAGAGAAAAATATTACCTAGTGTAAGGTGTCCATCCACCTTTTGCCCTCAGACTTTGGTACTTGGAACAAGGTTTGCAGAAAAGTTGGCAGGAATCTCATCCGTCGCTGAAGCTTCCCTAACAAACTCAAAGAAAGGCACCTTAGGGCCTCAAGATAGAAATTATTTTAAAGCATGTTGAAACCACAAATGGCATGCAAATAAATGCTGCAGATAAACAAAGCACTGTGAGAACTAATGAGCTCAGAGCTTGCAGGTCTCAAGTAACCTCTGTAAAAGGTCAATTAATACAAGAGGCAAGACTGAGAAACAGGAGCAGAAGTAGACTCTTCACAGCTGAGCAGGAGGAAAGCGGCTAATGGGCCTCACTTTTTCACGGCACTCATGCAAGCTCATTCATGATGCAAACCAGGCGGCTGGTGCCAGAATTCGTGTCTTTGTAAACAGCTCTGCTTTCTAAAAGAGAACATAATTCTCCTCCCCTGGTGTATTTCTTCACTTATAGCTGTCTGAATTGAAAAGGCAGATGTTTTATTTGGGGAATTGACTGCAAAGGTGATTGCTTTCAGGTGAAACAGTTAATAAATTAAAATTTAGGGAGCAAATAAGTCTGCTTAGGGAATAGAAGTCTACCAGCTAAATGTGGGGAGAAAAGAGCTCAGCCTAGTTGTTCTTGGAATAGCTCTGTGGATAATTACATAATTATAGAGCAGGGTGGGGGGCGCAGTCGTATTGATTAGCTGTCTAGAAATTGCCCAATTGCTAAACCTGGAGGCAGACATTTTGATACCGAAATAAAACCAGTTGCACAAGACTCAAGTCTCATGCAAATGCAAGTGTTATAAGCAATGCAGTGTACTTTGCAGTGCCCCAAACCCTTGGGATCTCAGCTTCTTTTGAACAAAGTCAAACCTCTCCCCTTTTAAAAACTTTCTGCCTTACTCCCATTCCAGCCACTTCAGTATCTTCCTGTAAACCTTCACTGAAAAAATCCTCAAGAGTTAACTCTACTCACCAGTTCCAGGCCCTCATTCACCATTGCTCACTTTTTAACTCACCCCAACCTCACTTCTGCCTGTGCCATTTCTTGGGACCTCTCCTGCCAGAGACCTAATCATTTCCCTCCTCTGAGCCACTGACGACATTTTAATCTGCATATTCTGAGACTGCATGACAATATCTCTGCTGACCACTTTGTCCTTCTGAAAACCCATCTTCCCCTGGTTACCAGGAGCCCACAACTTCACAGTGTTGCTCCTATATCTCGTTTATGTTTAGATTTTTTACCATGCCATCTCATAAGCTCACAGAGTGGTTTGGAATAAATATTTGTTCCATAAATAAGAAATGTAAAGGAAGAGTGAAAGAATAAATTCGACTTCTGAAGAAATATGAGGTGAGGTGTGCTCCACAGTCATTTTTTTCCTTAAATTAAGCTTCTTCAGGTGCAGTGTCTTGATCATCCTCATTCCTAACATTTACACCTGGGACAAGGGTACAAACAAAAGCCTGGGATCCACAGAACTTCCATCTTCTCTTCTCGCTGTCAACTCTGGCCTGAACCAAGAGGGGCCAGGTGTGTGGGCCAGTGGACAACGCACTGTAACTTGCAAGCTTCTTCCACCACCACCTAGTAGCTGCCACAGTAGCCACCCTTTGACTGTTTCTCAGAACAAAAGATAAGCAAACAGCAGCTCAGCCCACTCTCCAAATGGCAGACAGTGGAGAGGCCTCTGCAAGCTGCAGAAACCGGTTTGGAGACTATGGGTCCAGAATTTGGAGGTCTGGACCATAGTCTAACAGAGGAGAATGGAGTAGGTTCTGGAAAGGCATATCCCCTTGACCTCCAGGAAGAGCACAGTAGGAAGAGAGCCAGAAAGGTGCCTTCTACAAAATGCCTGGCCCAGGGCAGGGGTCTGGGCAGGGGTTCTGCTTGTGAGACTGGTCTCCATCATCTTTTGGCATTGTTAGTTGAGAAGCCTGAGGCTCTCCTTTGGTGGTCCTTAAGAAGAATCAGAGTCAGGTTCAGAAGGCCAGAAAAGCTTCTCATTCATTCTTGGGGCATGTGTCTTAACCTGGGATGCTCTAGGAGGGTCCATGTCACTATCATCACAGTTTCTATACCTTCTATGTACTCTACACATCCTATACTTATTCTATGGAATTGTACTTGTGATATTTTTTACATTATATTTTTGGCAAAAATAATACAAGATATGCACAAGAAAGGTATCAGAGGATAATCAAACAATATTGCTTTTCACCCTTCTTGGAGGCTGCTAAGGACCAAATGAAAAAAAATTATAAGCAAAAGGTTGTAGAAAAGAGATGGAGAACTTAATCAGACAGAGGCTTAATTAAAAACTAATGAAGTGAAGAAGCTGGGCTTACACAGGATGCAAATTATTTCATTGTATGTTACCCTGTTTGCTCATTTTCTAAGCTAGTATTTTCAACTTACTCATATGCATCTAGAGAAAAATAATACTTTATTTAGAAAAATTCATCATGTATACTACCAATCTGTATCTCTTTGTACCCATGCATTCAATCATTTCACATTACAGAAGAGCAAAATTTGGGGAAACTGTATATGTTGCTAAATCTGAGTATTTATAAAGGAAATGCAAAGAAAGAAAAAATACCAATATGTTAAACTTGAAATGATCCATGGACTGAAAAATCACATCATTTCTGGTCTGGACAGAAACACTTGAAACTGCAAAAACCTTTTCCCTCTTTTTTTCTGTCTCCAACCACACAACTATGGAGCTATAAGCTCTCCCTTGAATTTATCAGGCACTTCTACATATCTGTGCTTTTGCTCACACTGGTCTGCATACCCTTAAAAAGTATTTCTCCCTTTATTATTGGATAAGACTGTCATCATTCTTCAAAGCATAGATCAAATACTCCTCACTTGTGAAATCTCCCTCCTCCCCTATGCTGCTAGTCAGAATCAACCATTTCCCATTGTTGCTACAGAGTGTGATGAGACTTAAGACTCTGGGTTCAGGTATTGATTCTACCACTGATTAGCTGTGTGATTTTGGTTAATTTTGGTCATTCACCTTCTTTGTCTTCTTTATCTATAAAATAGGGACAATAATAGTATATACCTCATGAGGTTCTTCTGAGTTTTAAATGAGCTATGAAAAAAAATACAGATTAAGGTTTCAGAAGGAAGGTCTAAGGGCCTAAGAATGTTTGCTATTATTATAGTATGCCTTCATTATTATATATCATATGAATGGTGACATGATCTCTTTGCCTATTCAGTTTGCCTATTCAGTAGCTTATCAGAACTTTGATTTTTTTTTTTTCTTATTATACTTTAAGTTCTGGGATACATGGGCAGAACCATGCAGGTTTGTTACATAGGTATACACATGCCATGGTGGTTTGCTGCACCCATCAACTCGTCATCTACATTAGGTATTTCTCCACATGCTATCCCTCCCCTAGTCCCCCACCCCCCGACAGATCCCAGTGTGTGATGTTCACCTCTCTGTGTCCATGTGTTCTCATTAATCAACTCCCTCTTATGAGTGAGAACATGCAGTGTTTGGTTTTCTGTTCCTGTGTCAGTTTGCTGAGAATGATGGTTTCCAGAGGAACTTAAACAAATTTACAAGAAAAAAGCAAACAACCCCATCAAAAAGTGGGTGAAGGATATGAATAAACACTTCTCAAAAGAAGACATTTATGCAGCCAACAGACATATGAAAAAGAAGCTCATCATCACTGGTCATTAGAGAAATACAAATCAAAACTACAATGAAATACCATCTCCAGTTAGAATGATGATCATGAAGAAGTCAGGAAACAACAGATGCTGGAGAGAATGTGGAGAAACAGAAATACTTTTAAACTGTTGGTGGGAGTGTAAATTAGTTCAACCATTGTGGAAGACAGTGTGGCAATTCCTCAAGGATCTGGAACCAGAACTTTGAATTTTTATTCCCAATTCCCCAGTATTTATACATAATAAGTTTTGGATAACCCTTTGTTAAAGTGGACTACAGTGTCCCTAAAGTGATTGATTGATTGATTGATTGATTGATTGAGACAGGGTCTGGCTCTGTCACCCCAGCTAAAGTGCAATGGTACAATCTCAGCTCACTGCAGCCTCCACCTCCCAGGTTCAAGCAAATTCTCCCGCCTCAGCCTCCTGAGTAGCTGGGATTACAGGCATATGCCAACACACTCAGCTAATTTTTGTATTTTTAGTAGAGATGGGGTTTCACCATTTTGGCCAGGCTGGTTTCAAACTCCTGACCTCAAGTGATCCATCTACCTTGGCCTCCCAAAGTGCTGGGATTACAGGCAGGAGCCACCACACCCAGCCCAGTGTCCCTAAACACTTTTTAAAAATTATTATTATTATTATTATTATACTTTAAGTTCTAGGGTACATGTGCGTAATGTGCAGGTTTGTTACGTATGTATACTTGTGCCATGTTGGTGTGCTGCACCCATCAACTCGTCAGCACCCATCAACTCGTCATTTACATCAGGTATAACTCCCAGTGCAATCCCTCCCCCCTTCCCCCTCCCCATGATAGGCCCCGGTGTGTGATATTCCCCTTCCTGAGTCCAAGTGATCTCATTGTTCAGTTCCCACCTATGAGTGAGAACATGCGGTGTTTGGTTTTCTGTTCTTGTGATAGTTTGCTAAGAATGATGGTTTCCAGCTGCATCCATGTCCCTACAAAGGACGCAAACTCATCCTTTTTTATGGCTGCATAGTATTCCATGGTGTATATGTGCCACATTTTCTTAATCCAGTCTGTCACTGATGGACATTTGGGTTGATTCCAAGTCTTTGCTATTGTGAATAGTGCTGCAATAAACATACGTGTGCATGTGTCTTTATAGCAGCATGATTTATAATCCTTTGGGTATATACCCAGTAATGGGATGGCTGGGTCATATGGTACATCTAGTTCTAGATCCTTGAGGAATCGCCATACTGTTTTCCATAATGGTTGAAATAAACTGTTACAGTGAAATGAATTATCTCTTTATATGAGTTGTTTCTTTGACAAAGAAATCACAAATAGATAATTTTACCAAAATTTAAAAATAAGTATTCACAACTCAAGGGCTTGGAGAAATGGCCTTAATTAATAGTTTCCATTGTACAATAGTTTTGTTAAAGAATAATAATGAATCCATTCAACAAGGGATTATCAGCAGTTCAGTGAATTATGAATATTGGATAAACCAAAATTGTTCATTTTTCACAAACATTTTCTGTTGTTATCATGTATGTTGGTCATACCTTACAACATTTTATTTTATTTTTTATCATTATTATTTTTTTTTCCAACAGGGTCTCACTCTGTTGCCCAGGCTGGAGTGCAGTGGCCTGATCATAGCTCACTACAGCCTCAACTTCCTGGATTCAAGTGGTCTTCCAGTCTCAACCTCCCAAGTAGCTGGGTTCACATGCCACTATGCCAGCCTCATTTTTTTTTTTATTTTTCTGTAGAGACGAGGTCTTGCTATGTTGCTTGGGCTGATCTCAAACTCCTGGGCTCAAGCGATCCTCCCACTTTGGCCTTGGGAAGTGTTGGGATCAGAACAGGAACAGGCCACCACCCCTAGCCCTTACAACATTTTTAAAGACATTATTTCAACCAAATTATCCTTGAACATATATATTATGAAAGTTTTCTCATTTTCGTAACATAATAAAAGATCTGACAGTGAGATCTTCCAAATTAGCAAACTAACAAGTCACAAAGGCACAGCATCATTTGTTGATGGACAGTTTGTTATTTTGTAAAATTAGACTGATAGTGTGAATGACTTATTTAGAAATGTTCTAGGTAACTTAGCAATAAGTAATTTAGACACTACAAATCCTGTTTATATGGAAAATTCTGGTACATAGATAGAGCCAAGTAGGACAAAAACATTTATTTATACATGTAATACATAAATAGAAAAATAGTCACTATCTTCATATAGCAGAATGAATGGCAAGGGTGTCCCAGTGTTTTAGTAGAGAGAAAGAAGACACCATCCAGAGTTATCACTAATGAGTAGGAGTGATATAAGAATTTAAAATTAAGCCCACATCATGCAGTAATATTTGGCATCATAAGCACAATTCTGCTACTCTCTGAGATGCTTCCACGTCGTGCCTGGTCCAAAATGTGCTCCTAATGAAGGAGCCAGCTAACAGCATCATGTTACCTACCTCCTCCTCTCCACCTAGTAACCACTGCTGTACTTCAAAGACGAGGAGGGCTACGTATTTTGCATTCATTGTAAAGTGACTCACTCAACTCTGCATCTGCTGAAATGATGGCAGTTTCCTTTTCAGTCAGGGCAGAACCCCAGTTTGATAAAAAGGCGTGTATCAAAATAGATCCATCTCTCTGTGCTATCAAATGAGGGTTCTACACTGAGGCCATCAATTTTTGTCTGAACATTCCCAGAGGTAGGTGAAGAAATGAATAGTGTTTTATGCTGCCTGAAATCATATTTGTAAAAACTTTTGAAAGGTAAAGAAATGTAGAGAATTAATCTCTCAGTAGCAGGTAACAACTTCTTACAGTGAGAGGAAAGACTTAGATGGGGGAGATCTTGATAAAACTGCTGAGATGCAAGCTCTGTCAACACATTTTTGGAGAAGGACTCAGATAATCCTGCACAAAAGGGGAATTTCTTAATTCCTTTCTTTTCTTTCTTTCTTATTTACTTATTTAACTCATCTTATTTGTTTTTTTCTTTCTTTTTTTTTTTTTTTCAAGAGACAGTGTCACTCTGTTGCCCAAGCTGGAGTGCATTGGCATAATCATAACTCTCTTTTTTTCTTTTCTTTTCTTCTATTTTTCTTCCTTTCTTCCCTTCCTTCCTTTCCTTCTCCTTCTTTTCTTTCTCTCTTTTCTTTCTTTCTTCCTTTCTTTCACTTTCTTTCTTTCTCTCTCTCTCTCTCCCCTCCCCGCTTTCTTTCTTTTCTTTACCTTTCATTCTTTCTTTCTTTTGGAAAGAAGCGGAAGGAGATAGAGAAAGGAAGGTAAAGATGGAAGATGGAGAGAGAAAAATCAAAAAAATAAACGATGTGAATCCCACTAATCCTCAGGGAGGCACAAAACCCATAAATGCTTGAGATAAGATAGTCTTTAGCAGACGTGCGGAAACCAGTGACAAGGCTGTCACCTTCTGGGGACATGGAAAAAACATAGTGTGTTCAGTCTCAAGATGTGGCAACAGAGATGTTTCTAAGAAAGTAGCTTCTCAAAAATTTGCAAAACCTATGGGGGTGACTTGGGGCTGTCATAAACATGGACCTGGCCTCTCACTCCATATAATTTAAATCTCTGAAGTCCAGGGTGTTCCCACCTGGCATCAGAGCCAATGCATGCTGTTGAAGGGGAGGCCAGGTCTGAATTTCAGGAAGCAGTGCCTTCTCAGGAAAGTTAACTAACATGGTCATAATATGACATTGTTTAAATGAAGGGCTAGGCTTAATGCTCATTAAAGTGTGAGTTTAAAATTCTAGGCTTAAAACAATGCAACTTCTGGATTTATTGAAGGGCAAAGCAAGCGATTCCTGAAAGGTTTGGCTTGTATTTATCGTGTCTCCTAAATTTTCTACACATATATGATATGATTTAAGTTCGCTATGCAAACATCCTTTTTCATGAAATCCACTTTTATAACTGCCTATCTCTAAAAGTACTACAAAGAAAATTGGCTTTCCCCCATATTCATTCCTTAATGGTCTTAAAACAATTATGTGCTGCTATTAAAATGCATGTCAACATGAAGGATTTTATACTTTGGTACATAGTTCCTATTAAAAGCTATCACGATAAGCAAAGAATTCATTACTTTGTGATATTGAACTTGACATTTCTCTTAGCAACATTAAAAAGATGCAGTTCATTGAAGGAAATGCCTAGATTTCAAATCAACAGGAGGCTATAAGAAAGCTTTACATTAAACTCTTTGTCAAGATAGAGCATCAGAACTTTCATTGCCTCATTCCATTTACTGTCTGGTACAAATCAGATTCAGAAAGGCAGAGACTATTTCAGGACATTAAATGGTAGCAAGTCCACAGCTCATTGTGTTTTAACAGGTTATCAATTGCATCAGAATAAGCAGTGCAAAGTCCCCAGTAATCCCAGTGTTGATGAATCAGTCTAAAATAATGGCTTATTTCTATGCTTCTTTTATTTGCACTAAGGGAAGACCACGTTTTCATGAAGGGCACCCCATGCCCCCTGGCAGATGTTTTGCAACAAGGATGGCTAGCAAAGTGGTCCCTGGATAGAGGTCTGCACAAGAAGATGTCTTCCAATCAACTGTGGAGAAGCTGCAGAGTGTGAATCTTTCATCTAAAGCAAAACCCAGCCTTCCGGGCCTTCCTCAGTGTGAGGTGTTCCTGGGTGCCCTGTGTTTGCTCTGAATTAATCAGGCCTTCCAGGCTCCTCCAGGCTACTGTTCCCACATCAGTGGACTCTGTCCTGGCTTCTCACCATGATCTTAGTCTTCACTATGCCACACATACTTAACTGTTTGTTTTTACAATTACACTCTGCCTTGATCTGAGGAGAAAGGGTAAATAAAAGATGTTTTAATTAAGATAATTGTAAAAATAAATAAAACAATGAACAATAAGTCAAATAAAGCAGAGGAAAGAAAACACCATGTAAGCAAAGCAGTGCCTCTTAGGAGTCCCAGAATGACTAAATTAGCAGCAAACTGGAGGCATTCACTTTTTCAATTGTATTTACATGCTGTTTTGCATTTTTTTCTGCACTGATGAACAGCCTATTTTAGTAGACTCCCCATTCGAATTTATCTGATTCCTTCTCCAAACAATTGTTGTTATTTCTTATGCAAACTATATCTGTTTAAAAAGTTATTTGCCTTCTTCTATTAGAAACTATCAACTCAAAATGTCTTATAACCTTGACAATGGTAAATTGCTCTTTCTACTCTAACTGGAAACAGATATGTCATTTTAGAGATTATGGTTTTACTCATTTAACTCATCTTATTTGTTTTTGACTTTTTTTTTTTTTTAAGAGACAGGCTCTCACTCTGTCACCCAGTCAGGAATACAGTGACAAAATCGTAACTCATTGCTGACTCAAACTCCTGGGCTCAAGAGATCTTCCTGCTTCAGCCTCCCAAGTAGTTGAGACTGCAGGCACACACCACCATACCTGGCTTATTTTTAAATTTTTTGTGGAGACAGGGTCTTGCTATGTTGCCCAGACTGGTTTCAAACTCCTGGCCTTAAGGGATCCTCCCACCTCAGCCTCCCAAAGTACTGGGATTACTGGCATGAGCCACTGTGCCCAGCCCCACATTTGGAACTGTTGAACATGCTTTTCCTCACTGAAACTCTTTTCCTGGGCCTACATCATTCTTTTCTTTGCCTTTTTATCCTACTTTCTGACCACTCCAGTTGAACTGAAGGAAATATGTGTGTGAAAGAATCTTGAAGACAAAGCAACCAGAGGGTGTGGCATGCAACAGACCTGCAATAACTATTTTAGAGGCCGGGCACAGTGGCTCATGCCTGTAATCCCAGCACTTTGGAAGGCTGAAGCAGGCAGATCACTTGATGTCAGGAGTTGAAGACCAGCCTCACCAACATGGTGAAACCCCGTCTCTACTACAAATACAAAATACAAAACATCAGCATCTCTTGCAGGGTGGAGGGTGCTCTTACAATCCGGTAGCTGACTAGTCTCCTTGAGGACTCAGAATTAGTCTCTGCTGATTACAGGTCAAATATTCATCAGTGGTAGAGGCTTTGTAGATAGACAGCTTATCTCCATCAAGCCATACATACCCATCCACGCTGCCCCTATGACGATTCTGTCCCTGGAGTGGCCGAGGATAGAGGTCGGCTGATGTCACTGGATGGATAATTTTGTGTTTTCTGATTGTTCAGCTTTCATTGGTGGTAGGTGTTCTATGGACATTGATGTGAGACCTTAAGATCTACATACTTTGCACCAAATCCCATGGGTCCATTCAAAGGCCTCTTCCACCGGCATCCTTGTCCTTGTTCTTACAATATTCCTCCGTTGATGATGCCTCTCACCTTCCAAAATGTTTGCTTTTGGCCAGGAGTTTGTATATATCCTTAAACAAAATGAGCTGCGTGTGGTGACAGGCACCTGTAATCCCAGCTATTCGGGAGGCTGAAGCATGACAATTGCTTGAACCGGGGAGGCAGAGGTTGCAGTGAGCCAAGATCACGCCACTACGCTCTAGCCTGGGCAATAGAGAAAGACTCAGTCTCAAAATAATAATAATAATAATAATAATAACTGTTTTAGAAAGAAAGAATGAGTGCATGCATTGGGGCACTCACCTATTTCAGAAGCTAGAAGGCGCTTATATAAATTCAGCTTATAAAGGATCCAAGGGATTGAATCTGGATTTGTGAGAATTCAGCAGATTTGGATTTATTTGGCCTCGTCTTTTATTTACTATTTTGTCAGACGTGCTGATTATTGAGTTATTACCCCTCGGCTCTGAACCCTTCCTTCTGCACTTTGCTTTTTGATGCTTTGATTGGGAATTCCCCAACCCCATGTCTCCTTGCCATTGGTTCCCAACGCGTGACACAAAGAGGGACTGAAAGGCTAGAGAAGGAAGATGGGGCATTGCCTCTTCCAGTTTGCTCACTGTTCTTCCAGGATTATTGTAGCCATGGTGGTTTGTGCCAGAAGCACAGTTGGCCCGTGTTCAGGTTTTTTTCCCCACATTCTCAGAAGCAGCCTCAGAGACACCAGCCATGGCCCAGCAGCACCCTCCTCAGAGACCTGAGTTCAGCATTGTAGGAGCCCCTCCAAGCTCCTGAGGCACCAGCACCATCTGGCAAACACTCCATTTCAGATGTCTGGGTTTTACCTCTCAGGTAGGTTTTAAAACTCCCACTTCTCTCATTTTCCTTTCCACCAGAGGGGAGGTAGTGCATTCTACAGTTACTCACTCTGTGTTAATTCCATATTCCCCTTTGCTTTTTCAGGTTGCATTACTTATTTAACCAAGCTCTTAAACACAAAAGGCTAAGATTTCTTTTTTTTTTTTTGAGATGGAGTTTCGCTCTGTCGCCCAGGCTGGAGTGCAGTGGCCGCATCTCAGCTCACTGCAAGCTCCGCCTCCCGGGTTTACGCCCTTCTCCTGCCTCAGCTTCCCGAGTAGCTGGGACTACAGGCGCCCGCCACCTCGCCCGGCTAGTTTTTTTGCATTTTTTAGTAGAGACGGGGTTTCACCGTGTTCGCCAGGATGGTCTTGATCTCCTGACCTCGTGATCCGCCCGCCTCGGCCTTCCAAAGTGCTGGGATTACAGGCGTGAGCCACTGCGCCCAGCCAAGGATCATTTTCAAAGCTAAAATGAATGTGTGCTCTTTTTCTATTAACCTTATTTAATGCTTTAGTACAAATGTGTGGCTGTTTGCATATAACCCATGAGCATATGTCTACACATGCATATGTAAAATATAATCAACATCCTAGATTTTAGGCTCTGTAGATAATGCCTGCAGCTCAGTAAACGGTCTCTTAGCCACATATAAACTATAACTGTGTTTTTACAGGGCAGCCCCTTAGTAAATGTTTGTTGAAGTAAATTTCTCTTTTCCTAAACTGAACATCTTCCTAGTTGAACATTGGGCTTCCAGGTGAGAGAGAAAGAAGAAAGCAAAGAGAAGCTGGCCTCTTACAGCTCAGTAGAGGCTGCACATGACACATGGGCCCCTCTCTAGGGTTCTTGATTTTCCACTCTTTTCCTCAGTGATTCTTTCCAACAATCAATACACTCTTCTTAGTGGTGCTTCCTCAATTGAGCTGCCTATCTGTCACAAGTTTAAAAAAAACAAAAGGTATCATTGGACTTACCATAAAATAGAATAGAAATCATTGAAATAATGTTCAATAATACATGTGCAATTTAAGCCAAATAACCTCACGCTGGAAAAGAAACAATACCAAAGACATTTGCACCCTACATTATTTCGCAACAATTTTTTTTAATTATGTCACCAAAAGAAAGTAGTTTGTACATAAAATAATACTCCATAAGAATTGCTGGATTTCTATGCATCTAAGTCTCCAGCAGTCTCAGCCCATCATATTGTTTTGACATCTTAAATTCCAAAGGAGATTATTAATGCATTTACCCCAAATCGTCTGGACTACATAGATTTTTAAAAACACACATGACCTTGTGATCTCCTTCCTTACAGCATTTCTTCCTGTCTCTTAGATACTCCTTGCTGATTTTGACAACTTGATTTGGAAATAAAAGCACCACTAGTAATTGCACATCACAGTTAATTCCCAGAATTTTCGAATACACTGTCAGATCAGGCACGATATGGCAGAAAATATTGCCGTTTGTTGCGCTAAACTTATGATGTTGCAAAAGTTGGATTCTTCCCCCCTTTTTGGCCACCAAAGAAAGGGTGATGACAATCACTTAAAATATCTAAAAATGATAGGGGAATCTGAAAGAGAAGTACAGATATAATCTGTTACCAGTGTGAAACAGGTCCGCCTTAGACAGACATCATGCTAAATAGAGTGGCTTGACAAGCAGAAAGTAGGACACACTGAACAATGAAATCACTCGGTCAGGAAATGTCAGGTGGTATGTGGGAAAGTTTATATGCTACAGTGAGCAGGTGATGGTGTGTCTGACACATTTAAAGTATATATTTAAGATTGAGGAACACTTTGATCATACACTGAAATGTCAGCTGTGTACAGTTCTTCCTAACCTTTTAAAAATGTAGGTATAGAGGTCTTAAATTCTCCCTAGTGCAATAGAAATCGGAGTTGTAATTTTGCCTTGTCTGGAAATAATAAAAGTTTAATACACTAGGGGTTCCTTGCTCTAGCCTCTTTTATCTTTAATACAAAAAAAAAGAACTTGGGGTAGAAACTTACAATTTTAGGGAAAGTAATCTAGATTCATTCTTTCATTAGGTATACATGATTCTAAACTATCAAATGGTGAAGAAATGGTCATTTCTTCTTAATATTCAGCTTTCCTTCTATTAAGGAAATAACACTGGCAGAATGAAACACACATACACACACACACACACACACACATAAAAGAAAGAGAAGTAGAAAAAAGGAAAGAAAAGAACAATGGAGGACTATTCAGCCATGTGAGTATTTTTTTGGAAGCAAATGTAATCAAATTTCCATGTTGGGCTGACATAAATGCGTCTTAGCTTGCCAGAGAGAAAGTAGGTAGTTGTATTAAGATATTAAAAATACAGCGTTAAAACTTTCTATTAACTCAATAGAAAAATATTAATGAGCCTTTTTTAAATGACCAAAACTAGGTAAGGCTACCAAAAAGTAATTTGATCTGTAAGTTTATAAGTTCTCACTGGGCACAATGGCTCATGCCTGCCTGTAATCCCAGCACTTTGGGAGGCCGAGGCGGGCGGATCACCAGGAGTTCAAGACCAGCCTGACCAACATGGAGACACCCCGTCTCTACTAAAAATACAAAATTAGCCGGGTGTAGTGGTACATGCCTGTAATCCCAGCTACTTGGGAGGCTGAGGCAGGAGAATCACTTGAACCTGGAAGGCAGAGGTTGTGGTGAGCCGAGATCGTGCCATTGCACTCCAGCCTGGGCAACAAAAGCGAAACTCCGTCTCCAAAAACTAAAAAAAATAAAAAATAATAAGTTCTCTTTACTCATATTCACATATGAAAGATGTTGTCCTTTGGAACCCTATTTTAATCTTTCTATTCATCCCTCCCCTTCATACACTCAGCCTGCTTCTCCACTGCAATCCCCAACAGGTCCCATTCTTTTCTCTCTCTGCTCTCCATACATTAAACATGCATTGCCCACACATCCTACCTGTGAAAAAGGCCAGCGGGCTGCCTACAACTGGTACCTCTTTGGGAAAGCATGATTAGAAAATGTCACTGAATGAGTTAGGAAGGGGTGCGGGCAGCGAGGTGCTGTGGAAGTTTCAGGTGGGCTCAGCCCCCAGCAGCACTTTCTACGTAAAGGTGAAGAAGTGTTGGTCTCACTGCAGGACGGCCTCTTCACAGGGTCTTGAGACTTCACGTGCTCCCTGGATTTCTCCCTGTGTGCCCTTCTGCCTCTGTCTATCCCCTTTTCCTCCCCTCCCATGCAAGTTTCCCTTTTTCCTTCCCTGGCTCTGGAGGGAGGAGGGAGCTGTCGGCCTTCCAGCCCTCTGCCATTCTCCCTGAGTTTCCACAGGGTTTAGAAGTTGCCTGAGGCCTCCGGGCACAATATTAGGTCAGAGGAGAATTCACATGTTTACTTTTATCCCCACTGACATCAAATATAAAGGAAAAGTCAAAGAGCTGCAGCAATAGACTATGAGCTAAAACTGCAAAAAAATAAATGAATAAAATAAAAATAAAAAGTACGTTTGCACCACAGGAAGAAAGATTTGCATTAGGTACTCCGGAGGCTGAGGCGGGAGAATGGCGTAAACCCGGGAGGCGGAGCTTGCAGTGAGCTGAGATCCGACCACTACTGCACTCCAGCCTGAGCGACAGAGCGAGACTCCGTCTCAAAAAAAAAAAAAAAAAAGAAGAAGAAAAAAATGCTCGAGTGAACCAACACCAAAGAAGGTTGTGGGGGCTCCATTATAGAGCGATTTTAAGGAAGAAGAAGTTGAGACTGCAATCAGTCTCAATTTAGGCACTTAAAAGCAGGGGGCTAGTCTGGATGACTTTTGACATCTCCTCTCCTTAGTATTCTATTTTTAGGAGCCATCAGTCAATGCCTCACAGAAAAACATGAAACGCTCATATCTAGAGTCCTCACAGTTCACCGTAAAATTTGTCTAAGTTGTCAAAAATACATCATGGAGTGTGTTGAAACTAATGCTTTAAACCGGCAAAATAGTAGTTTGTATTTACGGCAACAATGTTTCTATCAATATAAAATTCTTACACTCTAGCCCCTACATACGCCAGTTATAATCATGGAAACATAGATTGCCTTTAAAGTAAAAAAAGTAAATATATTTCTGTATTTGATATATACACACGTATATATACTTTCCATATTCTCTCATATATACATAAAAATATATACATATATAGTATATTATAAAATATAGACATATATTACTTAAAAACATATACAAATATATACTTTCCATATATTGTATTTCATTAATTGTCAACCAGAGATCACAGTAGAAAATAAAAGGAGGCATGGTTGCAAAGCATCCCTCATTCCATAATCTTCACAACAGTTCCTGAAAGGTGCCGTTTTAGCAAAGCAGCTGTTACAGTCCTGCTGCTCCAGCCCTCTGAATATCCACCACTGGGTCCTGTTACAGAGTCTTGGGGTGATTCCAAGAGTTTGTATTTCGAGTGAATATAGAGTTTATGGCACACCAAAGAGGGGTATTTCTCCCTCTCCTTGTAGATGAAGGGGTGCCCAAACTATCCCCACTGTGTAAGCAACAGATCATTTGCTTCTTGCCTGAAAATTGTGAGTCACAGAACTGGCAGAGCACATGCTCCAATCTAGATGCATCGGGGAGAGAGGGCAGGATTCGGGGAAGTTGGAGAGCAGAGAGCAAATGCTAAGAGAGTGCTTAATTTAGGCAAAGAAAACCTAGAAAAGGCAGAGAGGCTCAAAGTCCTCAAAAGTAGCTCCCAAGACAGCTGAATAATCTAAGACCCCAGGAGCAAGGGGCTTGGCCTCTCAGTGTTAGAAAAGTAAACCCCACCCAGGAGAGAGGAGACAAACATCTCATCACCAGTGAAACCGGGCTGATCACACAGAGGCAGAGCAAATGTAGCCAGCCCAGAAGAGAACAGGCACTCACTGTACTGAGGCACAAATACATTTATTTTTGTTTTTCTCCCCTCTTCATCCCAATCAAATGGCTGTGACAAAGAAGAGAATTCCACATCACCGCCTTCCAACAGCTGTCAGCAGGATCCACAAATCTGACCTCTGCAGAGAAAGGATGAAAGCTTTGAGTTTAAAGTTTTTAAAGGAATGAATGTAAATGTTCATGGCCAAGATACACTGTATTTATTTATTTATTTTTACTTAATTGTTTTGAGACGTAGTTCACTCTGTCGCCAGGTTGGAGTGCAGTGGTGCAATCATGGCTCACTGCAACCTCCTCTTCCCAGGTTCAAGCAATTCTCATGCCTCAGCCTCCCGAGTAGCTGGGATTACAGGCGCCCACCACCATGACTGGCTAATTTTTGTATTTTCAGTAGAGATGGGTTTTTGCCATGTTGGCCAGCCTGGTTTCGAACTCCTGACCTGAGGTGATCCATCCACCTTGGCCTCCCAAAGTGCCAGGATTACAGGTGTGAGCCACCGTGCCGGGCCTATACACTGTTTTTATAACTAAGAGTGACTGAAAAGTCAAGAAACTACACAGGGATATCTGAGAAGCACATTATCAAAGGCAAAAAGGGTTTCAACATAATGTGAGCAGATACGATGACCTCAACTGAGCAACCCCCAACCCTCTCCCCATCCATGATGAACAAGAAGAAGCATCATTAAAGAATGACTGTTTTCACCACCATTTATTCCTGACAGCAAGAGAAAGCCTGGGCCCTGGCCACCTAATTCAATAGATTAGCCTATTGTGCTTACTTTAACAGGTGGTATGGACTGAATGTGTGTGTCTTTCCAAAAGGCCTGTGTTGAAGCTCTCCCCTCAATGTGATTTGGAAGTGGGGCCTTCGGAAAGGAATTCATTTCAGATGAGCTCATAGGGTGGGGCCACCATGATGGGATTAATGTTCATGTAAGAAGAAGAAAAAACTAGTTTGCTCTCTCTGCCTCACATGAGGACACAGTGAGAATGTGGCCGGTCATCTAAAGCCACAAAGAGTGCCCTCACCAAAAACTGACCATGTTGGTGCCTTGATCTCCGACTTCCCAGTCTCTAAAACTTGTGAGAAATCAATTTCTGCGGGTTAAGCCACCCAGCCTGTGGCTATTTTGTTAAAACAGCCTGAACTCACTAAGACAACAGGTCAACAGTTATTTACTTTTGCGAAGCGCGTGCTACATAAATCAACAATTTGTTCCTCCCATTAACCCAGCCATTGAACTCCTACCTGGGAACTCAAGGTGCCAGGTAAATAAGATAAACAGAGTCTAGCGCTGCAAGCACACTTTTTCTGCTTTCCTTCCCTCCTCGGTACTAGCTAAATCTTTTGTTAGTAGACTTTCTCCATGAGCTTCTATCAATTGTTTTTCCTTTTTTTCTCCTCACAATTAGGCAAGTAACTGCTCCTTAGAATCACAAAGCACTACAGATTTACAGCTTCCTCTATGATGAAGGTCAGAAGGATCTCTGCGTCTGACACCCAGTAAGCTGAACTTTCTGCACAGGCTTCAATCCTTGGCCACTGCAAGATCCTTTTCTACAGGTTCTTTAGACGTTGTTCTCAGTTTGGTTTATGTTTATAGGAACTTGTCTTGCCTTTGTTTATACATTTAACATTTTTACTTTCCTCAAACTTCCTCAAGTCTTCCAGAGTCTCCTTACCTCTATAGGTTACCTTCCCCATTGTTTCCTGTAGATTCCAACACTTGCTTTTTTGTTTTCTTTGGAGCTGAAATTTTGAGTGAATTATACTTGACATTTAACGTATGCACACAGTGAATATTCAGATTTCAAAGAATGCCTAGGAACAGACTACTCTGCCGTCTATTGTTTAGACAGGCACACATTCCCCATTATCTTCATTTCTCGTAGTCAGCTGACTTGTCACTGAGTCACGGAATGAGTGCTTCTTTGCTGGGGCAAAGGGAGGCTCACCAACCCATTTATCTATTCAAATTGGCACTCAATCACAACATGGTCTTTGTTCTCTAGGAAACTATAAGCTAAATTCAGCCTCTCTAAAGGCTGGAAGTAATGAGATTGGGCTGCTTCACATTATTTTACAAAGAAAGTCAGGTGAGGGATGAACTCATAAATCCATGGACCCTTGGAGACGAGTTTGGCAGGATGTACAGCATGTTCCTAAGGGAAACCGAAGGTGCACTAAGCGAGAAGGGCAGGAGGGTGGTAAGCCGAGAGGAAAACAAAACCACTCCCAGGGAAAGGAGAAACTAAAGTTATATCCCTTCCTCACAAAACCAACAGGTATTTAGGGAAGCAGATCAAGAACTCAAATTAAATGGATGACTATTGGCCAATACGGCCTTAATAGACCTTCACCTTGAATAAATTTTAGACAGGTTTCTCCCTGACTATGGGACCTAACCCTTCTTTTTCTTAGATAATTTACTTTAGGAAACTTATAATTGCAAATTCTTTCTCTGTCTCTGAAATCTTCTCCCAGTCTCGTGTCAGAACGTCTTTCTCAAGGACCTGGGAAAGAGCCTTTTGAAATGTAAACATCGAGAAAGATAGCTTCCCTATCTCTACTATTAGCCTACTCTAGTTTTAGTTCAATGGCACGACATGAAATCAATCAAAAAGACAGAAAAAAGCAGGAGAAGGAAAAGAGGGGGAAAAGCAGGTTCCATGAGGACTGGGTCTTTGTCTTATGACCAATGACAATGTGATCACTGACAAAGGCTAGAAAGATACTTGGAACACACTAGGTACACCCAAATAATGAAAGAAATAAAGTGAAGAAGAAAGGAAAAGAAAGAAAGGCAGAGAGGAGGAGGGAGAAAGAGTGAAAGGGAGAGAGAAGGACGGAGAGGCAAAGGGAAGGAGGGTGTGGGGGAGGGATAGAGGGACTGAGAAAATAAAGGAAGAACAAAAAGAATCAGAGACTGTTTAGAGACCAGTTTCCCAAAGTTGGGGATTACACTCTGTATTTCTTGAAAGGCTTTTGAACAGGTTATGACATTTACCCCATAAGTATGCTGTCAGGTTTTCTAGCATCTCTATCACTTTATCCCAAGAGGTGGGAATGAAAAGCCATATTTACACTGAATTTGTATTGCAAACGTCATCACCTTTGCTTCCTCTTAGCACATTAAATTCTTTATCTTTAAAGCTTAACAATTGTTCCTTCTTCATGCTAAAGACAGAGTGAGTGCTGGTCTTTCTGTTGAATAGCTTTTGACAGGTCAGTCCAGGGTAAATCCAAGTAGCATAAACAAGGGTGTCTATGGAAATACTTATCAAGTCAAGAAAATACGAGATAAAATTGCCTGTGCAAGTACTGGGCATCTGAATAAACATGAGTCTTGACTATCCTTCTGAGATGTATGCAAGGATCATTTTAGATGTTGCCACTTGACTGGCTACCAAAGCGGTGATTCATAGTGTGATACGAGTCCGTGAGCCTTAAAGCACCTTTCTGTTAGTGTAGTGAAGAAAAGATGGTTCTAGAATTCAGGATGATTTCAAAGGCCTGAAAGCAAGTTTGCATGATATCCATAAAGCATAGCAGGAGGTTCCCCAGGGAATATCAGTTGGTATGACTTTTCAGAGTCAGTGCACAACTGAATTCTGCGTGGAAGCGTGTTGCTGTGAGCATAGAATCAGATGTACGTTGATGTGAAGTGCAAAGTATCAGCTCACCCACCAAAAGACCTAGTTACCACCCCACTTATTCAGCACAGTTGTAGCTTATGCAAAAATCTTACAAAGTCATCCAAGCATGTTTACCCTCCAAAATAGGCCTGACAGCAAAGTCAAAGGTTAAAATGATGGGAAGGATGTGGATTTCAATGCACTGAGATAATATAATTTTTTAAAAAATGACCTGTGCACAGGAGTAGACATACTTTTTAGGTGGCACTCAACTATGGAAGTAGTATTCAACTTGGAAGTAGTTTCCCTTAGGCAAACACAATGTGATCTACATAATTTTACCTATTCTTATTTCAGAAAACAGAGGGACCTCAGGGCAAGGAGCCACCAAAAATGAAGACACTCCCTAGGTATCTGAGAGCTGGCAATCAAAAGCTGATGGAGAATGCTTCAGTATTTCAACTATACACAAGAACTGATGAAGACACCATAAAGCGCAACTTGGAGCAACTGCAGACCATGAAATCAAATATTTTCTACAAATAACAATAAAGAAATGAAATATAGCATGCAGAAGGGGTAGGAACATAAAACTGCATGTACAGAGAATCCATGGATCATGCAGAAACAATATAAGAGACAAAAGTGGAACTCCTGCAGTCCCAGCTACTCAGAAGGCTGACGCAGGAGGATCGCTTTAGCCCAGAAGTTTGAGCCTGCAGCGAGCTATGTTCATACCACTGCACTCCAGCCTGGGTGACAGAGTAAAACTCTGTCTCTAAAAAAGAAAAAAAAGTAGAACCCATAGGAAGCAGGACAAAGGAATAAAGGAATTCCCATATTATTATTTGTTGTTGTTGTTAAAAATATATTGAGTGAATGAAAGCAGACACACAGAAGCGTATACTGATTGATTCCATTTATATGAATTTCATAAATCAACAAAGTCAATCTATGGTTATAGAACTGAGAAAGTGTTTAGGTGTGGGAAGTGGCAGGAAGTGGCAGGAAAAGGGCATAAGACAGCTTATATGGTGATAAATTCTCTCCCTGTCTTCACTGGATGTGGTTTCTTGGGTGCATATATGCATGTAAAAACCATAGAGCTGTACACTTAAGATCTATGCCTTTGTAAAGAAATGGGGATACCTGATTTTGGTGGATCCTATGACCACTATCAGCCTTTGGTTAGGCTCAAATGTCCTTATAGAATAATGTCTGCTGAGACATGTTCCTAACCAGTGACGCATACATTTCACTCCTGCTTCCTAGGAATTAAACAAAATGAAGTCATCCTTGAACATTTACTCTTGTCAGCCTCATTTGGTACTTAACACATTGTGAGTCTCCATAAATATTAAACAGGCACTCCCAGCTATAGCATTAAGTTAGATTCAAAAGCACATCAGGGAATGAAGAGTGCTCGCTAGGCACTGGTATTAGAATACCACTGGTATGTTAAACAAAGCTTATATTTAAGACATGTTTTGCAAAGTACTTTGGAAAATAGAGAGTCAATTTTCTGCTCAGCTGTTTAAACACATCAAACTACACACAAACACACAGGAAGAGCCACCATTTCTAAAGCTTATTAGTACACGATCATCTCTCAATAACTCTGGCCTCTGGGTACTGTTCATAAATCTCAGGGGATAGAAAAAGAATTCCAGCTTTCCAGTTTCATAGGCTTTAATTCTCCATCTGTTGCTTGATTAATGGAGTAGGTTTGGCACCACTCTGCCCTGCAGTCAAAGGTAAAGCACACTAATGATGACCAATAGGTAGAGGAGGAAAATTCAGAAGAGGAGAGTTCAGGATACTTAGATGAAGAGCTGAACATCATCCATCTCTTTTAACTCAAAGTAAGACTGCAGAGAGAAAAAAGATTTTGATTTCTCTCTCTGTTCACAGCTGAGAACTCATAGAAACTTTCTGGCTTTGATCCTTCATCTCGTACATTTGAGGAAAGAAAAATGAGACTTTGGAACGTGTATATCATGTAGGAATGTGGGGCACGTGTGTATGTGTATGTATGCAAGCAGGCATGTGTGTGGGTCTAGGGGAGCTGGGGAAATACTCCCCTGTGTGTGTGTGGCTGGTTCTGAGCTATCCAGGGACTTTCACTGCTGCTCTCCTTCTCTGCTTCATTCATTCTTAGTTGCTTGCTTTTGAGCTAACATCCTCAGTGACTACAATAAAAATAACCCAAAGTGACAGCTCGAGACCAGCAAGAAAGCTGGTCTGTGCCCATAAAAACAATTTATATTTCAGGCAAACTTGTCCCAGGGTACTTTTGTCAGTTTTCTTTGTTCAAATCCCTGTTATTTTGCTTGCAACCACTCATGTCGTAACCATATTTTAAAATGAAATCTAAGATGAAATGTGTTTGGTGGGGTGGGAAGAAGGAAAAGGATGTTAGGAGTAAAAGGAGCTTGACAAATGAAGCTTGAATTTTTTTTTCAGTCTGTCAGAGCTTGCCCCTGCTGCTGATGTGGAGTATAATGTGTTGGCTGGTGGCTCTGTCTATTTTACCTATGTAAGTCTCTTAGATTGAATATCCGATGACCAACACATGGTGAGCAAGCTGAGTCTACACTGGGTTGTAGCTTTTCTTGCTGTGGCTGTAGCCAGGAAAATTTTATCTCCATGGTATAGAGAACCTTTCTCTAGGGTTGTTCCAAGAAAGATGGCCAGTAAGCAGCAATCCTACTGATATATTTAGAATTAGTGCACCATTAAGGAGACGCACCTTCACTAAGCTTGGGGCAAGACCATTTCCAGGGCCGCCACATCCTAATTCACATGTAGTTCAACTGCCCAGTGGGTTCACCCTACCTGCTGCCTAGGCAGAGCTAATTTCTCAAGCTAGGGGAATTGCAATAGAGAAAGAATAATTCACACAGAGCAGACTGTGTGGGAGACCAAAGTTTTATTAGTACTCAAATTATTTGAGTAATTATTTCGTTGTTACTCAAATTATTTGAGTAATTATTTCGTTGTTACTCAAATTATTACCCGAGCATTTGGGGATCAGAGCTTTTAAGGACAACTTGGTGTGTAGGGGAAGCCAGTGAGCCTGCTGGGCTGATTGGTCAAGTCCGAGATGAAATCATAGAAAGGTGAAGCTGTCTTCTTCTGCTGAGTCAGTTCCTGGGTGGGAGCCACAAGATCAGATGAGCCAGTTTATCAATCTGGGTGGTGCCAGCTGATCCATCAAGTTCAGGGTCTGCAAAATATCTCAAGCACTGATCTTAGCAGCAGTTTCAGGAGGGTTAGAATCTTGTAGCCTCCAGCTACATGACTCCTAAACCATAATTTCTAATCTTGTGGCTAATTTGTCAATCTTACAAAGGCATGCTGGTCTCCAGGCAAGGTTTGTTTTGGCAAAGGGTTATCTTTTTTTTAAACTATAAACTAAGTTCCTCCTAAAGTTAGTTCACCCTACACCCAAGAATGAACAAGAACAGTTTGGAGGTTATAAGCAAGATGGCCGGGTGCGGTGGCTCATGCCTGTAATCCCAGCACTTTGGGAGACCAAGGCGGGTGGATCACTTGAGGTCAGGAGTTCAAGACCAGCCTGGCTAACATGATGAAACCCCCTCTCTACTAATAATACAAAAATTAGCTGGGCGTGGTGTCGCATGCCTGTAATCCCAGCTACTCGGTAGGCTGAGGCAAGAGAATCACTGGAACCTGGGAGGCGGAGTTTGCAGTGAGCCGAGATAGAGCCACAGCACTCCAGCCTGGGCGACAGAGCAAGACTCTGTATAAAAACAAAAACAAAAACAAAAAAATAAAACAGAAGCAAGATGGAGCTGGTTAGATCAGATCTCTTTCACCGTCTCAGTTATAATTTGCAATGGTGGTTTCCGTAGCTTGATGACAAAGAAGATGAGGAAGGGAAATTATGTTAGTTTAGGTGCCAAATGGAGACGTGAAGCCATCCCAATGGACACTGATGTATTTATCTTTAGAAAATGAAGGGCAACAATGCACTAAGGAGATGAAATCCTAGCAAGCCATCCTGCTTCCAGTGAAATAAGTGTTTGTTTTTCCCCTTTGCCCTGGAGCAAAATGTGTATCAGTTCAGTTTGAATGGGCTATTTATCATTCACCTGTCTCTCCACCACAAATGTTAAGGACAGCACGTGAAAGGGGGATGGGAAGAGGAAGCAGTGGCATCCAGATATATTTAAGCCTACATAAAGTCAGTTTTCTAATCAGTAGTATTCTTCAAATTATCTATAATTGAGAAAGTTATTCCTTGCAAATCTTTTTTTATTGGTACAAATATGCTATGGATTAAAAAATATTTCCTAAGATCTAACTCCATATACAAAAAAGATAAATATGAAGGTATTAACTTATATTAGCTTGATTAGCATTTTCCTTTTCCCTCAAAATGGAATTTTTTTAAAAAGTCGTGGTTTAGGTTGTGTGTGGGGGCTCATGCCTATAATCCCAGCACTTTGGGAGGCTGAGGTAGGCAGATCACTTGAGGTCAGGAGTTCCAGACCAGTCCCTGGTCAATATGGTGAAACCCTGTCTCTACTAAAAATACAAAACTTAGCCCAGCATGGTGGCAGGCACCTGTAATTCCAGCTACTCAGGAGGCTGAAGCAGGAGAATCCCTGGAACTCCAGAGACAGAGGTTTTAGTGAGCTGAGATTGAGCCACTGCACTCCAGCTTGGGCAACAGAGAGAGATTCCATCTCAAAAAAATAAAATAAAATAATAAATAAATAAAACTTCATGGTTTAAAATAGTTTTACCTTTAAGAGTAATCCCCTAACTTACTTAGGCAAGCTCTGTGCTAAGAGCTGTGTGAAGAAAACTTGATAGATCCACCTCTTTAGGAACATGTAATTTTACAAAGACACATTGAGTCCGATATAAAAATGATAAAAACAAAAGCACAAACTTTAAAGGTATAGGTGTATCGGGTCATTTAGTGAACAGGCAACAGGCCTACACACCTAAACAGAAGGCATCAGCATATTGTACAGTAATAAAATAACTGATATCCAAAAGGTCAATTTTGACTCTTCAAGGAAATACTGAATTATTATGTTCAGGATATTTTGTTTAAGAAAGTAGAGACATCCATCATCATTTACAATAGAAAAATTTCATCACTGCGGAAAATGCTTCACCTAAGACTTTAATTTTTCAATGTTATAACATACATGTAAAAAACTGATTATATGCAGGAAAAATGTACATGTATATTTAATTGCTTAAGTTTGGTGGGCCAGTGAGATGATTATAGCCATTAGGTATATCTCAAATCCACTGCTGACACCCTGTAGGCCTAACAAGTAAATGATCACCTGATTCTAATGCTTTGATGACTCCCTGCAGAGGAGGAAAACTACACAGATATAATAGTTAAGGTTTGATTTGCAAGTCTGAGAACTAAAAAGATGTCATTATCAACTGCTTTGAGTAATAGCAGTTGATAAGATTAATAGAGGCAAACAGAATATATTTAATAGGACATAGTCAGTATTCAGAAATAAGGGATGGCGGGGGGAGAGGGATCTCCTAGGCTTCTCTCTGGAGCAATCACGTGCATTTACTGGTAAGTAGCACCTTGAGGGAGGGAGAGCAGATTCCTGGCCAGGGCATGCTGGGGCACACAGTGGTGGGAGGGCATATGTTTCTTTTCAGATTTACTCAGTTTGTAATATTATAGGAGTTATTAAGAAATTATTTTAGGCAGATAAAGAGGCAAAGGAGTCCTTGGGAAGTTTTTGTTTCTTTTAAAGCAGCCCCAGAAACGATTCTTGTGTAGAGGAAAGCCCAGGCTCTTAGAGCAGGGCAGGCAACCTTTGATATGCAAATACAAGCCATTAGAAACTGGCTCCACCCAAACATGGCGATTCCAGCCTTCTTCCTTGCCCACACATGTGCCTGGCAACATGGCTTCCCCCACATATCTCCACCTGTGTAGAACATCGTGGCGCCCTGCATTTGCATATTAAAAGGCTAGGGTGGGAGGGCCAGTTTTTTCATGGGCTACCTAAAGGACACGCCTGGGACACCACCTCCTCCAGCCTCCTCATATAAGCAGCCACTTTTCTTCTGAACATGGGGTTTCCTCTCTAGGCTTTAGAGCCCCCCTCACACTGTCTCTGTATGGGGAGCTTCTTCCTTCTTTCTCGCCTATTAAACTCTGCTCCTTAAAACCACTCCACATGTGCCCCTGTGGTTGTACCCAGTTCGACACAAGACTATGGACCCAGGTGTTCCTCGACTCATCGGAGACAGGATGTGTCATTTATGCAGACTTCACACATCCAGGGTGAGGTGTAAAGTCAGGAGCATCAGGAACTCAGAAGATAGATCTTGGCTGAAGATATACATTGAAGGATAATTATCACAGTATTGGCAGGGTAAGGGTAGACAGAAAGAGAGAGGGAGTCCAGAAAGAAGACAGAGCATCATCATTTAAAGGTCCAACAGAGGATGCCAGTTATTTTGCCAAATAGTAAGAAGGAAGAGTAAAAAATAAATTTAGTATTTTGTCTCCGCTGATAAGATTTATACTATTCAATAACTAAAAAACATTCTCACTCTACCGCTTTAGAAGGAAATGCAATGTAATGCAAATTTGAGTACAAAATACTAGAAAACATGAAGATACAGTAATCTGAGAAGATTTGGGAGAAAGCTAAAATTTGACGTATGTGATGCAAGTGACTTAATGGAGGAAAAGTGGAGGAAAATCTAGAAGAGCAGAATGCCATGGCAAAGATCCAGTTCAACATCTTCATTTTAAAAACTTTTCTAACTCCCTATACTATTCACCACAGCACTCTATATAAAATTCCCTAAAATACTTATCACATTTATTAAACTTGTTGATATGTCTGTCTCTCTTACTTTATGTGAGTTCCGTAGGCCATGAATCTTCTCTTATACAACTCTAGGTCCTTCATTTAAAAGACAGTAAATCGCAGATGGTCAAGGCTCATGTATAGCCAGTATTCAGTAAATGTCAGCAGAGCAAAGATTGTATAAGTTAGCCTACATACTGGATTAATTACAGCTGAGCATCTGACAAACAAATAATTGCTATGAGAAGGTGGTCGATCAGCTGAGGGGTTTAAAGGAGAGTGTTTTTATGTGTTTTGGCATACACAAACACAAGTTTCAGTGTTAGGCAGGGCAAGAATTACTCCTAGTTTATAGATAAAGAAACAGATGTGGATGTGGATGCTACCAAATCCACAAGTGAGTAAGTAGTAGAATCAGGCAGAACATTATCCAAGCTCTTCTGACTTTGAATTGGATCAAGCTAAGGATAGCAGGCTTTGTGAACATTGATAAGAGGTCCCAGAACTGGAAACATTCACAGTTGTCAACGCATGAAAAAAAGATAGAGAAAAAGAAAAAAAAAACCTCCTGCAGTATTAGGTATGAGAAGAAGGGCTTACACTGAAAAATGTGCAGTGTACATTGCTTGGTATGGACAAAGAGAGAACAGCTGAAACTCTCTCCTGGACTATATAATCACCAAGGAAATACAACATATTTGTTTGCTTCCCTAATTATTATTATTTTTTTTTTTGCAGTTTTTAAAAGGATTTATTTGACGAATTTCACTTAGCGCAATATACCTAAAAGGAAATCACAATACAATGAAAGATTTAAATCAAGGCCTCAGAATTTCATACAAACAACCAAGACCAAAATCCTGAAGTACTGGTATTGCGTCGCAAAATTTTCCCATTAACTTAAAAAAAAAAAAAGAAAAGAAAAAAAAGCTTAAACTTACGTGCCTTACAGGTTATTAAATGAAACTAGAATTAACGAACATGCCAAAATGTTTCACTTTTAATTGTAGACACAGGTCCTATATTGAGTTTTACAAAAAATAAAGGCATGTCTTTCAACATGCATCCAGTGTTCAATGTAACGTGGCAAAGGGCAACATTTAACATAATTCAACTGCTTTTACCTAAATACGCTTACTGCTTAAGTACATCCTATAACTAACTTGAGAAAAGCTGGAACTTAAGTTTAACAGTTATAGTTTACTCAGCTTCACTGTTACATCCTAGATTGAGTATTGTATTCAAAAATACTGGGCCTTAAGTCTTCATAACAATCCTGATTTCCACTTAGAGTAAGCATAAATCACAAGCTTGTATTGCAGAAACTGTTAAACTGAAGTTTTTTTTCTTAAAAAAAAAAAAAAAAGTTGACCAGGAGTCAGTGATCAGGCTAGATCAATTGCATTCCCCATCCACCACTCATACTGGACATGGTAGACATCCCTCCCATTCCGTTCACGCCCATTGATGCACGGCTTCCACTACTGTAGTAGCTGCTGTTCATTGCTCCTTGGTTACCTATGCAATGTTTGATTGAAAATCACTGGAGTTTTCCTGTAAAACTTGGTCATATCCACTCATGCTGCTCAGGCCACCATAGCCGCCTCCATAACCACCACTCAGCTGCTGGCTGGCTGGGCCACCGTAACTGGACTGGTTTGACAAGCCCATGCCTCCCATCATTTGGCTACCATAAGCACCACTGCTTGCTCCTGCTGTAGCATTCAAGAAGAGTTCTACATATCTGTGTTGCATATTTGCTTTGTCTTTTGACATAGCTGCCACGGCATCTTCATGAGTTGTAAACTCGACATCTGCTTCACCAGTTACTCTGCCATCAGGACCAATTTCAGTGTGTACTCTCACAGGATTGAGTGGTGAAAAAAAATTATAAATATCATTTTCAGTAGCTCTGTAAGGTAATCCACGCATGTGTACACAGTGTCCTGTTGTGCTCTGGAAAGTAGAGCCACCATCCCCGTATCTGTGATCAGACATTCCTGAAAAACAGTAATGGAGGTCTCTTCCAAATCTATCTGACCCAAATCCATAGCCATCATTATAGCCATTGTAATTGTCACAGCCTCCATAGCCTCCACCATAAGCACCGCGCCTCATCCTCTCAAAGCCAGCTCCTCTGCCAATGCTGTTACACCCTCCGCCAGCCCCAGGTCTGTCAGGGACCTGGCCGCTGCATGGTCATAAGCTTTCGTGGTGGATCATAATGAGTTCTAACTTCAGCTCTACTGCTCTTAAAGATCTCAATATACCCGTGCCCTATTCTTTCCTTGTGTTTCTTTAGAGCCTTTTCAGCTATTTCCTGTGAAGCAAACTGCACGAAGGCCTCCCCTGTACTCCTCCCCTGTAAGTCCACCGGCAATGTTATCCCATTTGGCACGATTTCCAACCCTGAGAAGAACTGAACAATTTCTTCCTTGCTACATCCAAAGGGAAGTCCTCTAAGCCGTACAAAGCCATCATTGGCCGTGTCAGGACTATTTGGACCAGTATGCTTCAACACCCAATCCATTTCAACGTTGTTTGACTTGAATACTTCAACATATCTGTGTCCCATAGTTTCTCTGTCTTTTTTCAGGGTCAATTTGACTTCATCTTCTGTTTCAAGTTCAACAAAAGCCTCGCCACTTGGTCTGCCTTCTCTGGTGTAGATGAAATGAATACCTTGAGCCCCATTTTGAATTTTGCAGTCAGAAAAAAACCTCTGCACTTCATCGGCCGAGCAAGACCAGGGCAAGCCCCGGACCTTCACCACGAATCCCTCTCCACCTTGGGTGCCCAACATCATCGTCTCTTACGCGGTCTGGCGTGGAAACATACCAGAAACCCGACTTCTGCGTGGCTAAGATGAAATCTGCTTCCCTAATTATTATATGGAGATATTCCCATGCAGCCCAACTTTCCTTGAGAAGTACATGCAGGCATACCTCATCTTATTGTGCTTCACTTTACTTCACTTCTCAGATATTGTGCTTTTTACAATTAAATTGAATTGACAGTTTGTGGCAACACTGTGTTGGGCAAGTCCATCAGCGCCGTTTTCCCAACAGCATGTACTCGCTTTGAGTCTCTGTGTCACACTTCATTAATTCTCACGACATTTCAGACTTGGTCATTATTATTATGTCTGTGACCAATGATCTTTGATGTTACTGTTTGGGTGAGGGAGAAGGGACAAGATGGAGGAAGGTGAACAAGAAGGCACAATCCATGTTGCTTCCGGGTTCTTCCTCACCAACTCTCCCCCCCCCCCCCCGCGGGAAAATGCAGCCCGCGCCCGGGAAGATGCAGATCAACTGAGCAGGCGCCCTGTGACCTCAATCTGAGGAAACCGAAACTTACCCGGTCACGCCTACGGAGACGCCCCTATCACGCCCTTATCCCACCCACTGCCCTCCCCCTTCCAGTACCAATGCATAAAAGTCCGCTGCCGGGCAGGAGCCGGGGTGACTTCTTTGGCCCCAGCATTGGTGGACCGGGGAACCTCACCCGAGAGCGCCGGCGCGACTTCCCTGGCCCCCCACACCTGAGGATCAGAGAATCTGCCCGAGTGTGTGCATATTTGCAATAAAGGGCTGCTGCTTTCTTATGTACTTTGGCCTCATGTTTAATTACTTAGCTCTCCTAAATTAAGTTACCTTAAATTAAATTAAGACAGTTACTATTATAATTGTTTTGGAATGTCACAAACCTTGTCCATACAAGATGGTAAACTTAATCAATAAGTGTGTGTGTTCTGACTGCTCTGCCGACCAGCCATTTCCTCATTTCTCTCCTCCTCCTTGGACCTCCCTATTCCCTGAGACACAATCATATTAAAACTAGGCCAATTAGTAGGCCTACAATGGCAAAACAGCCTGATTGCCATATGGAGAATGCTTTAGTGGTCTGGATAGACAATAAAACAAGCCACAACATCCTTTTAAGTTGAAGCCCAATCTAGAGCAATGTTCTCAATATCTTCAGTTCTATAAAGGCTGAAAGGGGTGAGGAAGCTGCCAGAAAATAATGCGAAGCTAACAAAGGTTGTTTTATGAGGATGAAGGAGAGAAGTCATCTTTATAACATAAAAGTACAAGGTGAAGCAGCAAGTGCTGATGTAAAAGATGCAGCAAGTTATCCCCAGAAGATCTAACTGAGATCACCGATTAAGGTGACTATACTTAACAGATTTTCAGGGTAGGCAAAACAACCTTATATTGGAAGAAGATGCCATCTAGAACTTTCACAGCTAAAGAGAAATCAATGCCTGGTTTCTAAATTTCAAAGGACAGGCTGACTAGTTAGGGGATAATGTGGCTGGTGACTTTAATTTGAAGCCAGTGCTCTCTTAACATTTCAAAAATTCTAAGGTTCTTAAGAATGATGCTAAATCTACTTTGCCTATGCTTTATAAAGGGAACAACTACGTCTAGATGACAACACATCTGTTTACACAATGATTTACTGAAAATTTTATGCCCACTATTGAGATCTACTATTTAGAAGAAAAGATTCCTTTCAAAACATTACTACTCATTAACAATGTAACTGGCCAGGAGCTCTGATGGAGATGTATAGGGAGATTAATGTTGTATTCATGCCTGCTAACACAACATCTATTCTTCAGCCATTTGATCAAGGAGTGATTTCAACTTTCAAGTTTTATTGATTAAGAAACACATTTTGTAAGACTATAGCTGCCATAGGGAGTAATTCCTCTGATGGATATGGGCAAAGTAAATAGAAAACCATCTGGAGAGGATTTACCATTTTACATTCCATTAAGAACATTCACGATTCATAGGAGGAGGTAGCAGTATCTTAAGATGGGAATGCCTCCTAATGAAGACGCTATGAACATTGTTAAGATAACAAATTATTTTCAAATATTGCATAAATTAAGTTAATAAAGCAGTGGCAGGGTTGAGAGTATTGACTCCAATTTTGAAAGAGGTTCTACTATGGGCAAGATGTATCAAACAGCATCACATGCTGTTTTCTGTAGAAGATTTTCTATGGAAAATAAGAGTCAAGCAATGTGGCAAACTTCACTGTTGTCTTATTTTAAGAAATTGCCACAGCAACGCCAAACTTTAGCAACTACCGCCAATCAGTCAGCAGCCAGCAACGTCTTGCCATTGAGGTGGCAAGATCTTCCACCAACAGAAAGATTACAACTAGCTGAAGGCTCAGATGATTATTAGCATTTTTTAGCAATAACATATTTTTTAATTGAGGTACATATATCGTATGTGGACACTTAATAAAGTATCATGTAAACATAACTTTTATATGTAATAGGAAACCAAAAATGTGTGACTCACTTTATTGCAATATTCACTTTATTGCAATGGTCTGGAACTGAATGTGCAATGTCTCCAAAGTATATCTACATTGAGATCTTACTGTGAATATGATGCTATGATTCTTACCACAAAAAAGAGAGGACACAGCTCTGATGAACAGTAGTTATATCAAAACACATACACATAACTATGTTGCAAAGTAAAATAGAGTAAATTCTTAAAAAAATAGAAAAGTACCATAGGATTTTGAAGAAAAGAGAGCATACCAAGTTGTAGAGAATGAAAAATGGTTTCATATAGGTAGGTGACAGTTAAAAGAAACTTTTAGAAATTATCTCTTAACTGTATATGATGTGTGATATATTTTCTAAGGTACTTTTTTTTTTCACTTAGTTTGTCTATTAACTAATAGAGAATAAGGGCCATAGTAGAAATGGGATAAGAATAAGTTAACTCATGAAGGGAAAAGGCACAGGCATGATGATGCAAGTTGTCCAGCTTCTTGGAATGCCGAGGGCATATAGAACAGTATTGGTAACTAAGACTACAACCTTAAAGTGCAATCCACAGTATTATAAGCTTTGACTGTCAACGTGAAGAACTGGTAGGTGACTGCAAATTATGGAAGTCATTCAAGTAGGAAAATGATGTTTTCAATTATTTTGTTGCATTGAATTGACTCCAGGATTTTTCAACTTAAAGAAACTGGAAGTTCAATGATAGCAAATAGAATGTTCTTTGAATTTGGAAATTAAGTTTTTTGTATAGGGAAAATGATATAAATGTAGACTATACATGGGGGTACCAATGACAATTTCTGGATTGGCAACTGGAGATGATTTCTAGGCATCCACCATAAGTAGATAATAAAACTGAGCAAATCCATCCCTATGGAGTAAAGGAGAAAGCAGGAAGTGTGTAAATAATCACAAGACACATGTTGCCACTGAGTTTTATACTTTACAAAATATCTCATATATTTTATAGTGTTGGACCCTCACAATTGTGAGGCAGACAGGAAAAACAGTCTTATTCCTATTTCAGAGATAAGAAATAGGATTAACATAGGTGGCCTCTTCAATGTAACAAAAATAAATGCAATACAGTTAATTTAAAAAAAAAAAAAGGTCATCTGGATTCAAATTCAAGACACCCAATAGAAAAATATAATGTTCAATTAATAGATGAAAAGTATATACTCAATAAATATTTTTGAAATAATGAATGAAGGAAGGAATAATAAGAGTTATAATGAAGTAACAAAGCAAGCCGGATTAAAAGGAATTAGGGAGGGAATAACGATCACTACTATTAATAGATAACATCACTGAGTGCTTATTCTATGCTAAACCCTGTTTTAGAAGCTTTACATGTAAGTTGTTTTGTTTTGTTTTACCTTCACAACAACCCTATGAGCTCAGCTATGGTTATTTTCCCTTTTCACAGCTAAAGAGACTGAGGTACACAAAGTAATTTATGGAAGGTGTCCTGCTAGTAAGTGGTGAGGCTATTACACAGGCATCCTGTCCACAAAACTTAATAACCCTGCAGCTGGCTTTTATTTGCATGAAAACATGTGTAGACAGATAAAAAACATGTTAAAGATAGAGAAATACATGGATAAATGGGTAGATGATGTGATGGTTAATTTCATGTGTCAATAGACTGTGCTACGGAGTGTCCAGATTAAACATCATTTCTGGGTGTGTCTGTGAGGGTGTTCCTGGTTGAGATCAGCATTTTAATTGGTGACATTCTTAATGTAGGTGGTCATCACCCAATTCACTGAGAACCTGAATAGAATAAAAAGCTGAAGAAGGAATGATTTGTGTTCTTTCTGCCTGACTGCCTGAGTGGGGACATCTGTTTCTCCTGCCCTCGAACTGGCATTTACACCATCAGCTCTCCTGGTTCTCAGGCCTTCAGATTCTGACTGAAACAACACCACCAGCTTTCCTGGGTCTCCAGCTTGCAGAGGACAGGTCATGAGACTTCTCAGCCTCTATAATCATGGGAATAAATTCTTCACAATAAATTAATATATCTGTCTCTCTCTCTCTCTCTCTCTCTCTCTCTCTCTCTCTCTCTCTCTTATTGGTTTGGTTTCTCTAGAGAATCTTGCTTAATACTGATGGGTGGATGGATGAATGGATGGATGAATGGATGGACAAAGGAATAAATGAATGAATAAATAGTAGATGGGTGGATGAATAGATGGATAGATCAATGGATGGAAGGATTGATAAAAGGAGAAACAGAGGGATTATGAGACAGCAAGAGAGAGGGGCAGATAGTAGAGTGCCTGGTACTGAAAACTGTGATGCAGTGCTCTTGTCTGTTGCACAGAATCCTTCATATGTATTTTTCAAAGCACGGTATCATAGGCACTTGAATTAATTCTAATTCTTCATTACATACCATTTAATTTGTTTCTGATTCATACTAATACTCTCCACATCCTATTTCTCATTTAAAATATAGGTTTTTTTATTTGAGGAATATTAAATTTCTTTCAAAAGAGAAATTTTAATTGAAAAGAAAGGGAAAATTGATGAGGTTTTATGAAACATCAATTCAGGCTTTTATTTCTAAAATGTCTACAGATTTAGTAAAATCTTGACTAAAAGCTGTTAAATGTAGTCTTGTCAAAGGCTACTAAAATGACTTTATGTCTCACTTTATAACTTTTTTTTTCTAACAGTGATGTGGTACAAAACATTTAGCTTCATAGATCAAGATCTGAGAGTTACAATCACCTCCCTTTAAGTGTAACCAAAATAGTTCAGAATGGAAACGTGTTCATCTAAGAGAGGAAGTCAAATGACATTTCAAATACACACACACACACACACACACAGTCCAGTTTCCAAAGCAACTTAATGTTATATCGCTATTTCTCTCAGGGTGAATTTGATCAATCATTTGCATCTATTCTAGATGAAAAGGGACAGTTAGGAGGCAACATAATACATTGGGTTAAAAATAATCAAATTCCCTTGTACTTACATAACCTGCTGATTCCAAGGAGCTTTAAGTACCTTACAGATATTATCTCATTAATCCCTACAACATCAGTATGAGATGGATGGCAAATAGTATGCTCTACTAGGTGCAGAAGAGATAGAGACAATGATTACGATAATACATTGTGTTTGTAGAACATCTTGTCCTGAGGTGTTCAGAACATTTCAGATGCTATCAAATGAATTGCTTGATCTTGCTAAGGGACTGATACTGGGCAAATATCAGCTTCTTTCATATTAATGTGGAAAACTAAAGTATACACAGTGACATTCAATTTTACTGGTGGTGACACTGTTCAAAGGACATTTTTTCTTCTAACTATCTACTTGATGTTCTGAAAACTTGACCATTATTGTTTTTGCTTGATATTGAAAGTAGACAGTTGATTGATAGACAAAAGAGAGATGGTAGGTAGGTAAGTAGGGTAAGAGAGAAAGAGAGAGATGATAGACAGATAGCAAACTTCAAATTTCAGTCCTGGCCTAAACATGGTGATAGTTATCATCTCATAGTGCCATGCCTACAGACTCAGAGCTGCTAATGAAAGAAAAGACAAAGTCCCTACATTTAACACATTTTCTGAAATTCTAATGGACTTAATTTATAAAACCTAATCCAAAACCATTTTGAAGTAGGCGTAGGAGATGATAGAAATAGCAATGAATTTAAACTTTCAAATAATGTTCCTATCATAAAATAAATTTTTGAATACTAAAAAGGCCTAAGGCTCAAAGTACTGCAATGATTTTATTTAAGGGGACATATAATTTTTTGAATGACTGCATGGGCTTCCTGGTGTAATAATTAAAGTTGGATTAAAAGCAACCTTTTACCACAACCTGTTGGATTTTGCTGTTACTCTACACTGCTTTCACCAAATGAAGCTGATAAAAAGTAACTGTTGTCCTATAGCACAAAGAGACCTTGATAAGTAAGAGTTTGGTGCTTTGATGAAACATACAGCTGACCCCGTGACTGAGTAGAGAGGAGTAAAATCAGATGAGAGTAGTGGGACCTCTCAGGAACCAGGTTATAAAGGGCTTTGGAGGCCTTGAAAGGAAATGTATATATTTTTAAGTACAATGGAAACAATTGGAGGGCTTTGCGTAGAGCTTTGATGTGATCTGATTTGCATTTAAAAATCACTCCTAATGCTTTGAGGACTTGAATTGCAGGAACTCAAGACTGGCAACAGGGAGACCAGTCCAGAGGCTGTTGCAGTAGTCAGAAATGAGAGAACCTCTAGAAGATTTTAACCTGGAGATTAAAGAGAATTTAAAATTTTATGCAACTGCGTGATTTTATTAACCTGGAGATCTCATTCTCTAACTATGGTAGACCCCAGTGGTCATAAATTAAATGACATAACATTTAATTTGCTACAATTGCAAATATTTTTAAGAAGCCACAAGAAAAAGTTGTAAACATCAACTTTGTTATAATGGCTAGAGAAATAAAAAAAGTTGAGTTTCTTCCTTTCTTATTATTTCCGTTCTTTGCTGAAACAGTTGAAACCTGCTTCAGTGTGATTTGCTTCGTGCACAACACAAAATCAATCATAACCAAAAACTTGCAACAGTAGCTGATTTATCTTAACTTCCCTGGACCATAACAAAAGCAAAACACATCAAAATAGATAAATGACAAGAAAGAAATAGGCAATACCCAATTATAAGTTATTTCCTTGCTTTATCAAATAAAGATAGAACCATTGAGCCTGTTGTTTTAGTGTTCACATCATTTATTGTGCTTTTCTCATTAGCTATTGGTTAATTTTAGAATTTGAATTTGAGAATGAAAAGCATTTCTGCTTTATGCTCACTATTCTTTACCAATAGAGGTATACACAAGAAATCAGAAAGCTATTGTTATATTTTTGACACTGAAGCCAGCTTTCTAGCCTAGACCAAGTTATCTGTTAGCCTGTACACGGTTCATACCACACCCCCAACCCTCAACTTAACTAACCTTTAAAGCAACTAAGTTATCTCTAGTAGAACATGTTGTAACCATAAGTGTGTTGAAATGTATGTAATAGCCTGTACACGGTTCATACCACACCCCCAACCCTCAACTTAATTAACCTTTAAAGCAACTAAGTTATCTCCAGTAGAACATGTTGTACATAAGTGTGTTGAAATGCATGTAATTAATGTCATTATTTCATTATAGTATTATTTTCCATTTTATTACAGACAGTAGTTAGTATATTTAAAGCAAAATTAAGAAGAATGTCTTAGTCTTCTTAGAAGTTAGAAATTCTAATGATCTAAAGTTAGAAAAGTTAAAACATGACTAAATAAAATAGAAAAGTTCTGTTATAGTACAAGTGTCAAAGTAAAGTTTGCTAAAATAAATAAATAACATGGCTTAAAATCTGTAGTATCAATTGCAACATCCCGCATAGCATCAGATTTGCGAAGTACAAGTTTAATATTTAAAGTATCATATATTAAAATAAAGCCACATTTATTTGATTATCAAAAAGGTAATCCAAAGTACTTTAATTTAAAGAAAGGAGTGCTCTTATTTTCAAATACATTTCTGTGCACCATTAATTTTCTAACTGTATAACCCTAGTGTATCACAGATGTAACCCCTCAAGACAGAGCAGGTCCTTTCCTAGAACTGCAGAGGAAGAGTTTACAATGCTCTGTATTAAAAGCTACAGAATAATGCAAGGGAAGAGGGAGGGGTTTTTAAAAAAATACATGAACATCACCCTTCTTTCCTTAATGTATTTTCCCGTGCTGCTGAACAATCTATTACTCAGCATTAGGAAGGCTTTGCCTCAGCAGGAGGTGTCAAGTGGTTTATGGATTTGAATGTCGAGGCAATCTGTAAGCAGTTAGGGGAAAAAAAACTACAACTCTAGATTGGTTAATGCTTTCTCTCTGGCTTGCCAAATATGCATTTTATTTACAATCTAATGAATTATTTACTTTGGTTGAAATAATCCATTCTTATTAAGGCACATCTGGTGATAATTATGAAATGTGTAAACAATGAAAACATGTATTTTCCAACCAGTAAGCAGAAATTCATCAATATTGGTAGCAGCCAAGTTGAAACTGCATCCCCTCTCTTTATCCATAATTGGAATACCTAAAACACATCTTATTATCATGACACACAATTAATATACAGAAGAAAGGGTCTCTTAATAGTCATATTTAACTCACCATTCTTATTAAAATCTAATTAAAGCTTCCCCAATGGAGAACTGTCTGGATTTAGTGAGTAGGTTTATATAACCATTGAACTCTCATTATTACTAATGGGCTAAACAAAATATTTTGGAGATATCAGATGATTTAAGCTTATATCTAGACACCAATTATATATTATGTATAAAATTTCTTTAAAAGGAAAAAGTGACAAATAGTTTTACAGAGAAAAGTATAATTATTTCCTATACAAAGCTTCTATTATTTTGGTAATATATTTTTTCCTTTGGTCTTGAGTATAATTTTTTAAGCTACGAGAGACTAGCACTGAGACATTGAAGGAATAGCAGGAGCAAAACATCTATTTTCCCCTAAAGAGTAAAATAAAAAAATTTAAGTGGATCTTATATTTTTTGTTATAGCCTGATGTTGATTTATACCAGGAACAAATTTAAGTTTTTTAATCAACCATCAGAGCATAAATCAGTTGTCCTTTTTATGTTCCCATGGGACCTACACTTATTAATGCTAGCAGCAAATGTTAATATTGTATGCTTACTATGTGCCTTGCCCTGTGCCAGGAGCTAAAAACCAAAACAGCAAAACCAGATGAGGGTTCTGTCCTGCTGCAACTGAGGGTCTAAAGGCATTGCTGTTACTAATCCCTAGTAGGTATTCTGAGGGTTTCAGCTACCTGCTTACAATAGTATGGGGGTTACCTCATACCAGAAGACTTTGCTGGGTAGTCAGTATGACTATGTCCCCTCCTTGGCACACCTTGCTTTATTCATCCTTGTTTCTGAAGCTCAAACAAAATGCAGAGCTTGTCGTGGAGGAATGAACCTAGTTGGGTTCAAACGTGGTCTTCACTATGTCAGTTTCCTCAGTACAGGAGCCAGTGGTGACCACCTCTTACCCCTTGGTGTGCTCAAGCCCTCTGCTCAGAGTTCTATTAGAGCACTGGTCCAACTGTGCTGCAATCATCAGGTCATATCAATATTTAATTCTTAAGGAGGTGTGAGGTCACATGCCCCAAGAGTGATAAACCAGAAACCCTGAAGTTCTGCATTGTGAGAGATTTGTGTTAGTTTGGTTTGTTTTCAAAAGAAAGCATGACTTTTCAAAGTTGGAAAATCATTGATATATATAGAGAGAAGAATATACACAGAGGAACATATATATATAGAGAGAGAGAGAGCAGAGAGAGAGGAATATATAAATACATATATATATATGGAATTACATGTAGGAATATATACCTATAGGAAAATATATATATATTCTTTATATATATAATATATATGTGTGTATATATATGTCTTCTTTTCTCCTTTCACTAGTTGGTTTATGAACACCTCTCAGCCCCCTAGCCAGCATCTTCTTCAACTCCTCTTCTCCAGACCTAGCATCTTGCCTCACACATCAACTGGCTCTGTACATCCATCCATCTGCCTCTCTGCCTATCTTTACTCTTCTAAGTCATAACGTTTCACAGGAATGTGGCAGGAACCCTACTGCTAACTGTTCAGACTCCTTGTCTCTCATCTCAGTGGAGATCATAAGGCTTATTTCAATGTATCTCTAGCAATTGTCTACCCAACAGCAATTTCTCTGCATTTCTAAAATGTAAAAGATGTCCGTACTGCTACTACTGATGTAGTATTCCAGGAGAATGTGGACTTTTGAAGACATAAGGTACCCTTACTATCTACCATATATTTGATTATTTTTTCCTTTCTCTTGGGAAAAAATGATTAAAATTATATTGTTCTCAAGTGACACTACGATGTTTATGAATCTTTGCAGAACAACAAATTTCATTCTATCATGACGTCATACAAACATGGAAATTTGAGAAGTTCCCCCAAAGTCTGATAAAGTTTTGTCAACCTTTTTTTTTTTTTTTTTTCTGAGACAAGGTCTCGCTCTGTTGTCCAGGCTGGAGTACAGTGGCCCAGTCTCACTGCCTCACTGTAACCTCTGCCTCATGGGGTCAAGCTATTATTGTGCCTCCCACTGCCAAGTATCTGGAATTACAGGTACACGCAACACACCCGGATAATTTTTTGTATTTTTAGTAGAGAGAGGGTTTCGCCATGTTGGCCAGACTTTGTATCAACCTTTTGTTTAATGTTATAACCAGCAAACAAGAGCCTATAAGCCTGGTGGCAATGAAGTGATGGAGTTATGATTTGACATATTCAGGCTAATCATTTCAGTCCAGAGACTGCATAATAAATGGGTTGAAATTGATTTATTCTTTGGAACAGATGCTACTTTTTGAAATACCATATTTATCACTGAAAAAGCTGTGAGGTGAGAGTCTCCAAAATTTTATTTTATAAAGCAAGGGCTAAAACTATGTAAACAAAAAGCAGAGTCCACCATGGTGCTATCTGGTTTTTTGTTTGTTTGTTTGTTTTTTTCTTGGCACAATACTGCTTTTAAGTAGAGATGAAGGCAGTAATGTAACCTTCGACTTGTCTTCAGGGCTTGGTTATGCTGAAACTTCTGCATTGTTTTTATTTTAAAATAATTTAAAATTAGGCCTGACTCAGGGAAAGAAGTCCCTCTAAATTGAGCAATCATTTTTCCATAAGTTTCTTTGGTCAAATTTCAAGAACAGTGGGAAGAGAATTAAATGCCTGTAAACTCAATATTTTTCCCACTTGTTCTATTCCTAGGGTTCATTACTTATTTCAATCATTTAACAAATATTTAGGCATTAACTAATCCTGTGTGCATCTAGAGATTCAAGGATCAATAGGACACGCACTCTTCCTGCCTCATGGAACTTAGAGTCCAGTGGAGCAAACAGAAAAAGTGGCAAGAAATAACAAAAAGAGGTTGAGAAATGTCATACTTAGTGCAACTTCAGTTCTTAATTCAGAAAAGTAAACCAGGTTTCTTTAACAAGTCTTCATTTTCACCAGTTTAGTTGACTGGGTCATTTTCTCCCAGGAATACAATATCCCATTAATTCTTCAAAAATACCTTCATTGATGCTTTAAAAAAGAGGACTGAGAAATGTAAAAACTTTGAAAAGTCATTTATGCGTTATATTGTGGGGAGTGGAGATTGAGGGGAGCAGTGGTCAGGAGAAAATCTCCGGGGAGCTCTTGAAACGGTTGCAGTTAATGTGAAACTATAAAGACACCTCTAATAGGATTCCCGACCCCAAGGACTGACAGGGTAGCTCACCTGAATACTTAGGGCTCTCTTTACCTCTATTTAATGCAGGAGAATTCAGGGTAAGCACATTTCTGAGGGACGAATGGAGATTAGTTATTCTGTACCCTCCCCAGCAATTTTCCTTCTAGCCAAGTAAGTTTCTAGCTAAAGGGAAGAATCCTGCATTTGGTTTCCCAAAAGACTTTTGTGACAAATGACAGCTATATTAACCTGGTGGATAGGTGTGCTGAAATAGAGAATTATTGCATCTACATTGCATTGGATTCTGATTTCATTCACCCTGGGTAACTCCAGGGCTGCTTTCTTTGAAATTTTTGTGAGCAAATTGCATCAGGAGAAGACTTTTTTTCCCCCTGATTAAGTAGTCTATGGCTAGGTCTTGATTAACTGCTATGGTAGATGCCTTCTTTCCAAATTATAGGGAGAGAATGAGCTAAATTGTATTTCAAGGTAAAGAAGACATATTAAAAATAACCCTTCCCTACAGAAAATACAGCACGGATCACAGGAATCCTCCCATCAAAGAAGCATTTGCCTAAGAAACTTTCAGGTCATGCACATTTTCTCCACTAGTGTCCATAATGATATTCAATCTAGCACATTCAGAGATTTCTGAGAATCCTTGCTTTCAGTATCTATGTGATTATGTATAAATTAATTGATGGAATTGCTTTGTTATAAGCTGTCAGTCTTTACAAAATATAGTATGTCTGATCAATATTAGATTTCTATTGATAGAATGATGTTAACTTTAGGAAGGTATATCCTCTACCTCTCCTCCAGGAGTTTTCAAAGTTATTTCGACTGCTTCAAAGTCATCAGATATGTAGTTCAGTGTCACACCATTGCTTAAGACTGATGTGCCTTTCTTCATACTCAGATCTGCAAATGCACCACGCTACAAATGGCAGCGTGGGACATACGTGTTTATATCATACTATTGTATTTTGTTCCAATTATAAAATAAATATAAATATTGTCAAATATTTATAATTTATAAACATGTATTAAAATAATCCAGCCAGGCACGGGGGCTCACACCTGTAATCCCAGCACTTTGGGAGGCCGAGACGGGCGGATCACGAGGTCAGGAGATCGAGACCATCCTGGCTAACATGGTGAAACACCATCTCTACTAAAAATACAAAAATTAGCCAGGCGCGGTGGCGGGCACCTGTAGTCCCAGCTACATAGGAGGCTGAGGCAGGAGAATAGCGTGAACCCGGGAGGCAGAGCTTGCAGTGAGTAGAGATCGCGCCACTGCACTCAAGCCTGGGTGACAGAGACTCCATCTTAAAAAAAAAAATCATCATCATCATCATCCAGCCAATATCAATGCTTTAAGTTAACTCTATAATCTTCAGATATCAAAATAGAATCTTTGTGCTGTCTATCCCAAATAATTGTTCCAACTTTTTATTCTCTCTGTAAAACCATAGCCAGAAGAACATGGCTCAACTATTAAGTGGAACAGGAAAGAGGGAAAGAACATGGGCATGGTTTGGCATACTTGAAGGACTGAGACATGTATTCTTATAGGCCAGTGGTTTATGGACAAAAATACTTTTGAAATAATTTTGGAGTAGGATGGGAAATTTGCATTCTTCTGACAGCAAGATCTCAGGTAACTTTGGGTGTTCATCCAGAGTTAAGCATGTGAAATACCTTGTAGAGATGTATCAAGTAAAACCTAGATATTTCATTCAGGTTGCCTATAAATAAGCTGGTCAGAGCTAGCACAAAGTTTTAGTAGCCATTGACCTACCTTTTTCACGAAACTTCAGCACTTGACTCCTAAAAATGTTAAAAGCCCATCTAATTATATAATACTGGTGTATCTGGTATCACATATATATTTTTATAGTTCTGTTTGGAAACAACTGGAATGTGATTTCTCATCAGAAGAAACTTTATAGGGGTGAATTGCAGGCTGTTCCTTAACTGCACACTTTAGAAGGGGCCAACAATTCTGCCTACCTAAGGAGTAACTCCAACACTATTCTTTACAATTGATATTGTTAGGCTTTGTGTCCCCACCCAAATCTCATCATGAATTATTATCCCCATAATCCCCACGTGTCTAGGGAGAGACCTGGTGGGAGGTGATTGAATCATGGGGTGGTTTCCTCCATGCTATTCTTACGATAGTGAGTTCTCATAAGATCTGATGGTTTTATAAGAGGCTACTGCCCCTTTGCCCCTCACTCTCCTCTCTCCTGCCACCATATGAAGAAGGTTATTGTTTCCCCTTTGCCCTCCGCCATATTGTAAGTTTCCTGAGGCCTTCCCCAGTCATGTGGAACTGTGAGCCAATTAAAGCACTTTCCTTTATAAATGACCCAGTCTCAGGTATTTCTTTATAGCAGTGTGCACAGACTAATACAATTAGAAAGAAACAAAGCCATAGTTCTTCAGTTTCTTATATTCTAAACAAAATATATTTTAAAAATGTATCATGTTACTATAAAGCACCTGTATTTCCTCCACTTTATCTTTTGAAATCAAAACATTAGTGCTATGTAGGAGAAAAGCAACTTGTAAAGCTGCAAAATAATGCAAAAATGTTTTGTTACTTGCCTGATTTACATACAATTTAGGCAATTTACCCAAGTGATTAAAATGATTGTTTTTGACTCTAGGGGAAATATTGGTACCTTAAACCAAAATATAGAAACTTTATCATTAAATTAACTGTTTCATATCAGGATTGCATTTAATTTAAAATTAGTGGTCAACAGTATTCAGACCATCTTTGCAACAAATTTTCTAGCACCTAATCTATATTTGATTTATTCTATTTCTTTTAGTTCTATTTCATTTCAAAAGCCCATCCAATTCACCTACACACAAAACACCTAAAATTAACCACCAAGGGAAGCTCTCTTTCTATAATATCTTTAATTCCCTCTTTGCTCCTAAAAAACAAACAGTATGGGAGAAAAAAACTGAACTAAATCATATAACAAAACTATAAATGCTTGTCTCTTGAAGGCACTGCCTCGGCGCCTGATTCTCAAAAAATAAAAAATAAATAAATACTTATGCAGCCATGATGGGAGTTTCCAGGGTATCTTTTATGCATGAGAAGAAATGTTCAGTGCACTAGGCTCAAAAACAAAAGATAAATTGAGGATTCATAGGAAAGTATAACCATTTAAAATCTAGGATAGGGAGTGAGAGGAGAGATGGGGGCTGCATGAAAGAGGAGTGAAAATTACACCTGGCAGTCAAAAATGCATTATCCTGAAACAGAGTGCATGAACTCTGTGTTGTAATGTCCTGTGTCCCTCTCTGCCCTGCTGGCGCCTACATCTCTGGCATGTGGACACAGTAAGCTACATTTATCACCCAGGAGAGCAAAAGGCACGAGCCTCAACTCTTCATCCATCAGACCCAGAACAGAGTGCATATTGGGAGATGGGTCAGGTCTCTCACAAATGAGCCAGTGAAATCAAGATTCTGGTGCTACCATAAAAGAAGTATTGGAAGTGAGGCAGAAGATCTTTATTTCTTCTAAAGGCACCATAATGGGAGCTATAGCAAATCTCTTTCAAGTAATGAGTTCCACGGCCAAGAAATAGCTTGTCAAGGCCAGAGATGAACTGTGGCCACTGCAGACCAGAGCCTTGAGTTCTGAGATCAGGATTTTTTCAATTTGGAAGCCATATGCAGGATTGTTCATTCCATCATCCAGAAATGTGAGGAAGTTTTAGGATTGATTACAATCCAGGTAGAACAGGACAAATATTGAAACACTGAGTGTGAGAACTGAAGGGGCCGTTAAAGTACCTCTTTATTTTTCAAATCGAATAACTCCATTGAAGCCCAGATAAGTAGTGACTTGTTGTGCATCCATTCAGCACCAGAAATGTGGCACAGCCAGTGGAGGTCATCAGAAAGCTGTGAGGTCACTTGAACAGGAGCTGTCAGTAAAGAGAATGGGGTCCTTTTGCTCAGTTGTCCAAATATGCGGTAGGAATAATTAGACTATAAATTCCTAAAAATGGGAATAAAACTATAACGTTATACTGGAAGAGACTGGTATTCACATATGTATCTTTTTGACCATATTCATACATAACAGCAGAAACACCATTATTAAGGTCAATCCTCTTGAATTTCCAAAGTAGGGGCTGCCTACGACATAGTTCCACTTGAAGGACATTAACAGATACATGTGCCAAAAATATCTGCTCCACCTGGTAGCCAAGTGACTCTAACATCAGCATGAGATCTACTCTTTCACATTAACAAATAATCTATGGAATTTCTGTATTAAAATGCAGTTGTATTATCTCAGAGGAATAGCAGATAATCTGATTAGCACCCAATATCACCTTCACTTGGACTCATTTATAAAGCTAGCAAGCTGTCACCCAGCAGAACCAGGGCTCTCAGGGAATGGATTTAAGACAGAGGTTTTGACAAAAACAAAGCCCTCAAAAAAGTTCCTAGCCACAGAGCATCCCATGCAGTGCCTGTGGGGGGCACTGAGTCACTCACAATCTGAGGCTGAGCTCCCACTTAACCATTTAGCAGCCATCTAACTCCACGTTGACTTACTGAGATTCACTTTTCTCTGTTAGTTAAAGTCAGTAAATCACAACTCACAATATTTGTGAGAGAATTTAATACAACAAGAAGTAACTGATCCAAAGTCACAAGAGAATGAGTGGAAATTTCAAGGCACATTTACTAATGTCTATTTGCCTATTGGGTCATAATTTGGTACTGAGAAGAACTCAAAGCAAAAACAAAAGCAAAATGAACTCTGCTTCCATTTCCTTCTCAATTTCTCCAACGTGGCTCAATGTGGTTTACATTAGAACTCTGCCACTGGAAAATGACCTGTGCTTTGTCAAAGTTAAATGTAAGAACAGCTGACCACCTCCCACCCTCCCTCTTTCCCAAAACCTGGAGCAAAGAGTTTTCCTTCAGTAAATGAAGACTACTCTTTAATGAATATTTAAAATGTGAACTTGAGCTGGAGAAGCCTCTCTTTCCAAAGGTTTTCCAAAAGAAAAGCAGTTTCAAAAATATCCAGAAGTATAGTCAGTTTTCACTATTTTTTGAATATCCTAAAATGTAGAACATGTTTCTCTGTGGGTTGATCAGGGAATGTTTGAGAATGGTTTGAGAGCCCTCAATCTGCCCTCTAGGTTTTGACATTTCTTTCCCCACAATTATTAATAATCCAAAAGTGCAGGAGATGATGGAGACATTTTGTGTCATTTCACACACACACACACACACACACAAATGCGAGAAGTAGAGCACAGGAACAGTTAACTGACTTGAGAGAATATGGAAGAGGAATGCAGGGATATTTGATCACAAAGAAACAGCCCAATTTACCTCTGAAGTCACTTAAAGCATAAGCATTCTGGATTCCCTGGGAATAGGTGTTGTCACTTATTTCATTCACTATCAGTGTTCTGTCTACATGATCAACAGAGTCACTTCAATGAACCAGCTGATAATCAGGTTTCTGGAAGCAGTCTGGTTGTGAAAACGTTCATAGCAGGTCATGCTCTGTTCATACACGTTAAGGCATCTTTGCTATTAATCCCAGATAGACAAGGTTTTATTATAGAAACAACACACATACATTTTGATAGACATAATTACTCACATGCAAAGTTTTAGCAAAATGAGGCACAGAACAATTTCTCCTAACTCTCGAATAGGAAGATGACTGTGGAGGAAGGTAGATTATTCGTTCTTTAAGAAAATGTGTAGGCATGAATGATTTGCCAATTATTCCACTTCATTGTATTTAAATAGTATTCAGTTCTTTCAAAATTTAATTTTGAATATTTACTGAGACTAAGAATGCTCAGAACTTTAAATTCTAGGATATAGCTAGTCCCATCCCCACCAGATGTTAAGAGCTGACAATTTTAAGTCTCAGTTTATTTACAATGTTTTCTTACATTTGAGAAACATTTATTAATGTGGTTAATAAAGCCAACACCAGGTAGGTGACAATATCTATCTTACTGGCTCAATCTCTCAAACCATATTTTCAGCTCTTTTATTTTAAAATGGTGTCTGCATTTAGAGAAACTTTTCTGAAAGTTCAATCCAGCATCAACTGGTGTGATTTCAGAACCCAAAGAAGTAAAAGAACAAAAAGCAACTCTCAGTACAATGTACAAAAATAGTAATTCCTATTTAAATGGCACCTTCTACGTAAGAAATTATCTGAACAGAGGTTTGAAAATAAACTTAATCTGTAATCATTCAGAAATAGTTAACTCTTTCAAAGATATGCAGTTGTAATTGTAATAGTTTGAGCATTCATTTAAATTCACAATTGGTCCTATTTTCCTTCTTTGCAATTTGACTTGTTTTAAGGGAAAATAATCCATTTTTTTATCTGTCCCTTATGGGAAATGAAATCATTCATTTTAGTTATTTATGAATTCACATTCTGGACCTTTTCTCCATAGAGTAGACAATCTTTTACAAGTAATATTTTCCAATTTTAATCAACTATAACTTCTAACAATGCTCTGAGTAACTGTGTCTGTACCTTATTTTTTATTCAGCCTTCCACTTTTTGTATTCTGTGCAACCTGGAAAATGGAAATAGGAAAGTCAGAGGAATTCTGCACTTGGAATCCTAAGAGGCAGAGCAGAGCAGCAAATCTGAGATGCACCCAAACCAGGAAGGAGAGAAGAGGATGAGATAGGCTGGTAGGAAGGCAGCAAGGCCTGATCACAAGATAAACATTGGTGACAAGTGTCCTTAATACTATAGACTGATCTGACTAACACAAACACTTGTCCAGCTACCATGTGGGGTACAGGAGGGAAAAGTACCCATGATGATCTTTACAAATGAATTCATTGCATCCATTTAGAAACAGAAAACCTCGGGCTAGGCGCAGTGGTTCACGCCTGTAATCCCAGCACTTTGGGAGGCCGAGGCGGGTGATCAACTGAGGTCAGGAGTTCAAGACTAGCCTAGCCAACATGGTGAAACCCCATCTCTACTAAAAAAATACAAAAATTAGCTGGGCATGGTGGCACATGCCTGTAATCCCAGCTGCTCGGGAGGCTAAGGCAGGAGAATCCCTTGAACCTGGGAGCGGGAGGTTGCAGTAAGCTGGGATCGTGTCATTGCACTCCAGCCTGGGTGACAAGACCGAAACACCATCTCAGGAAAAAAAAAAAAAAGAAAAGAAATAGAAAACCTAGATTTTCTTGAGAATAAGATAAAGCAGAATTTCATTCCCTGTTGTTTAAATCTCCTTCTTTCTTTCATGCAAAATACCTGGCAAAGCACCTTTTACACTTCGAGTTATTTTCTTTTTCTCTCCCCTCTTTGTTCAATTGGCATTTAAGGAACATTTAGCATGTGCTTGGCACTGAGCCTGATGAATATAAAAATGAATAAGACGGCCGGGCGCGGTGGCTCAAGCCTGTAATCCCAGCACTTTGGGAGGCTGAGACAGGCGGATCACGAGGTCAGGAGATCGAGACCATCCTGGCTAACACGGTGAAACCCCGTCTCTACTAAAAAATACAAAAATCTAGCCGGGTGAGGTGGCGGGCGCCTGTAGTCCCAGCTACTCGGGAGGCTGAGGCAGGAGAATGGCGTAAACCCAGGAG
>NW_016804163.1:6630110-6646088 GCF_001698545.2 Rhinopithecus bieti
AAAAAAAAAAAAAAAAAAAAAAAAAAAATGAATAAGACATAGTCTTTGCTCTTGAGAGGTTTTGCCTATAAAGAAAGATGAGCATTTAAATAGATGATTTGCATGTACCATGAAGTCCTGGTGTGGACTTACCCAGATATGTGAAAAGTCTTCAAAGAGAGATAGTATGTTGTATGGAAAAGCAATGTAGAAAAAGTATTCCAGGAAGATAGAAGAGAAAAATTCTAGACATCCTAAAGATACAGCACGATATGTGCAAAAAAATACTCACAAACTGATTGGCACATCTTAAACAGGATATTCAAAAATACAGGTAACACATCAACTCTAACCCCCACATAACACCCAACCCCCCAGGGATATTGACCAGTACTGTCCATCCTTATTATTACCAAGCATATTTAAGTCAAATCCACCCTCGTCACCACGGATACCCTCCTCCATACTTGATCTCTCATCCACCATCCTCCGAGAAATCAATATCCTGCACAAGTACCCTACCCCCCTTACTCCAGGCCCACAAACACTTGGGTTGAGAGTCATGAAGACAGAGGGGAAGGAAGGGGGTGAAAACCACTAGAGGGTTTTCTGGAGAGTAGAGGCCAGCGAGGCCAGGGCTTCCTGTTCCACTAACATGAACCCACTCCGTCCAACACCAGAGTCTCTGTTCTCAACCACTAAACTCTTTTAGATGGATATAATTAGAATACCAAGTGTTAATTTCTGAGATAGAGGAAACAAAGTTCTTTGTGCTCACTTAGGGAAGAAGTACTCGGCACAGCATTGGCTGGTCAGTGGTGAGTTTCTGAAGGAGGTGCCTACTCAAGTGAGATTTGAAGTACAGTTAGAACTAGACAGGTGAGAAGGAAAAGTGGAGAGAAGAGATGCATTCTCTGCTTCAGATTCAAGAGAGAGAACACTTTTCTAGGAACCAGGAAAGGTCAAAGATCAAGGTAGGGAGAGAGAAGGATTAAGCAGGGATTGGATCATGGACCCCTTGGAAATCACACAAAGGAGTTCAGATTTTATCCTAAAAGCAATGGTAAACCAATGAAATCGTTTAAGCTACATAAAAACACCAACAAGTTTGCATTGTAGAGAGATTACTCTGGCTATGTTTTAAGGAATTAGCTGAGAGAAGTACAACTGTGGGCAAGAAAAATAAGGTTATTTCAGCAGTATAGAGGAGAGATGATGGAGACCTAAACTATGTTAGGAACAGTGAGGCTGGAGAGGTGAGTCACTGTCAGAGATGAAAAAACAGAATTTAATGAAATGTACATTAGATTTGAAAAAGAAAGAAAATGAAGCTGTAAACTTTTAAATTCATTCAACAAGTATTTAATGAGCATCTACTACATGCTCTCCAAGCTTCTAGGGCCTAAAAATAAAAATGGTGAAGAAGTTAGGCAAAATTCCTGTTATTACGTAGTTTATGTCCTAGTGGAAGATGGGCTTGGTGAGAAGCAGATACTAACTGCATAAACAAATCAGTGAATTAGATTATTTCAGAAGGTAGCCAGGGCTAGCAATAAAACGAGCAGTACAATGACGTAATAAATAGCTGGAAAGGATTGCAAAGCCTCCTTAGATTGGTAGGTCAGGCATATGTTTCTGAAAACAGGACATTTGAGTCAAGATTTGAATGGTGTGAAAGAGTCATGCAAGTGTCTAGAAAAGAGTGTTCGGGGGTCAATAAAACCTTATGCCAAGTCCCTGAGATCAGAAAAAGCATAAACTATTCAAGAGTAGGAACAAAGGTAAATGAGAAGAGTAAACAAGTGGGAAGGGAGAGTGAGTAGGCAGAAGCCAGAGCCATGTGATTTTTAGGTCCTAGTGTTGTAATCTAATTTTAATGAGCAGCAATTTGAGGATTTTAAGCAAGGAAATGATATAAGTTGATATCTTCTTTTCAAAAAATCTCTTTAGCCTCTCTATGCATTTTACTGGGGGAATGGGGAATAAGAGTAGAATCAGGACGTCAAATCAAGGGATCACTACAGTAATCCAGGTAAAAACAAATGACTTCGCGTAGAAGCAGGAGACATGATGAGAAGTGGTTTGGTTTAGAATTCAGGAGACACAACGCTGATAGGATGGGCTGATAGAATGAGTATGAGAAGTAAGAACAAAAGATATCAAGCTGGACTCCTCTGTTTTGAGCCAGAGACATGGGAGGATGGTACCATTAACCAAGATGGGAAGGAGTAATGGCAGAGTAGCATTAAAGAATACCAAAATAGTAAGTATGATTTTGCCCACCAAGAGGTATTAAGCAGGGAGTTACATATGAAAGAGTTCCAGGCTACAGGCAGGGTTTTTGGAGCTATCAGCACTTAGATATTATTTAGAACCATAGGGACAAGAGGGAATTGCCCAGGGAATTACTGTCTCTAAAGTAAAAAGAAGACTGGGTATGGGTCTGTGTATGCTGACTTGGGCAAGTGGGTGGATGATAATGTTAACTCTACCACAGGAAACACATGAACAGAAAGAAAAGTGAGATTGGGAACAAAGTAGGGAGCTCAATTTGGGCCATGTCTATTTGGAATTCTGGTCATAGGCACAGCTGCATTTCAGCAAAGATATGTGCACTATAGATAATTCAGATCTGTGAGCGTGTAAATGGCAGTTGCACAATAGCCTGTGTGTGTGCAGTCTGAGAAGGCGTTCAGGCCGTCAGCCTGCACGTATTTACAGGTGGGCTGCAATGAGGACCAGTCACTTGAAGGACAGGGACGTGGACTAGGGACCAAGAAAGAATGAGAAACTGTTACTAGTTCTATGAGGAGGAAATCAGACTATGCTGTCCTAATTAATGAGACACGAGAACATCTTAAAAAGGAACACAGTATAGTGGAATGGAGATTATACTGTGGAAAAGAATAAGTAACCAAATTTGGTGACTTCTGCAATGTGTAGCTGTGGAGAGGACACTCTGTGTAGTGTGTGGAGGAGATTACATAAGAGTGACTTCAAAGATATGGAGACCTAAGAGACTTTTGCAATATCCAGGAATGAGTCCACGTGGCTCAAGCTAAAACCATGGTAACAGTGTGGAGATGGGAAATGCGTCCAAGAAACACTCAGGAAGTAAAAGCAGCAGGTCCTATTCATTGCCTGGATGTGGGACAGGGAGAGATTAGCAGTCTGGAAAGATAAGTTGTTATTTTCTTGACATAGGGAACTGGGTAAATGTCAGCACCACTGATTGGGAACACAGAGGCTGTGAGAAGAGCAGAAGGCAAGTAAAGATCCCAGAATAGGGACAAGGAAATATTGACTGCAGCTGTGGATGTGTGAGTATGAGGTTTGCTTATTCAAATATATCAACCTGGTAGCAAGATGGACATGCGGATATATAGCATAGCAGAGAGTCAGGGTCAGAGACATAATATAGAGAATCATCTGCATATACTGAGTAATTAAACCATGAGGATAGTGGAAATGCTTAGAGAGGCTCCTTTTACAGCAGAGAAAGGTTTCCAAAATCTTTGTATAAAATATAATGAATGAATTAGATTTTTGTACTCAAATAAGTCAGCCTTCTTGTTCCCTGTGGGCTTATAAGAGGCTTGGAAGTCATCACTCTATCCCAACAAGTAAAATGCTTAACAAACAAAAAAATTAACAACCTTCTTAGATTTGTCAGAAAAGTGAGGTCACAAGGCAAGCCACAAGTCCCAAAATTTGAGACTGACAAGCAGATATACAGAATCATAGCTTACCAGAGCAGAAACCCACGCACGAAACCACCGTGGACACCAAACCCAAATTGTAACTGACAAATTGCTGGAGGCTTGGTGTGGACAAGTCTGAGAGTCAAAAACTCCAGGGGAGCCCAAATATAGAAGCGGCGGGGTTGGGGGGCAGTGGGGGCTGTTCGCAGTTTTGTAAATTTTACCTGTGGGAGCTCCTCTAGGTTCTTACAATGAACATCCAAGAAAAGCCTACTCATGCTTCTGGCAGGGAGAGGCGAAAGAGAATCGTTTCAAAATATTCCAGAGCATTCTGTTCTTCTTAACAAGGCCTGCCCGCAAGAGAAACTATTTCACCCAACCTTAAACTATGGAAGTTTCAACCAGACTCTAACTGACCTGAGAGGTGGGAAGTACCCAACTCTACCTCCCACTGCTGGAAAAGGGGAAAAAATAATTCCAGCCCACCCAAGCCAACCTGTCCCACCTAAGGTGGTGGGAGTGGAAGGGGACTGAGAAGTACTTGTGAAGTTCACAGCCCATGGTACAAGTGGAGAAGTAATTATAAGACTATAGAAAGTTCCATCCCCAACACTCACCCACGTGCTCCTTCCCACCACATCGTGAAAAGCTTATGTGGTTCTTTTACCCCATCCATCATGTTAGTTTTCAACACAACAACAAAAAAATCACAAGGTATACTAAAAGGCAAACCAACCAACCAACAAGCAAACCCTGAAGCTGGAAACCATCATTCTCAGCAAACTCACACAGGAACAGAAAACCAAACACTGCATGCTCTCACTCATAAGTGGGAGATGAACAATGAGAACACACGGACACAGGGAGGGGAACATCACACACCAGGGCCCTTCGAGGGGTGGGGGGCTAAGGGAGGGAGAGCATTAGGAGAAATACCTAATGTAGATGACTGGTTGATGGGTGCAGCAAACCACCATAGCATGTGTATACCTGTGTAACAAACCTGCATGTTCTGCACATGTATCCCAGAACTTAAAGTATGATAATAATAATAATAATAATAATAAACTATCCTAAAGAGACAGTGCAAGCATCAGGACTAGAATCTCATAAGGCAGGGATGTTGGAATTATGAGATTGTGAATTTAAAACAATTAGGATTAATATGCTAGAGATTCTAATGGAAAAGTAGACAACATGCAGGAACAGATGGGGACTATAAACAGAGAGATGGAAATTCCAAAAAAAAAAAAAAAAATCAAGAAGGAATGCTAGAACACAAAAACGCTGTCAGAGACAGACGGAAAAGCCTCTTTTCTTCAAAACCTCTTCAGGATTAATTGAGTTGTATCAGTTGGGGTGGTAGATGAAGGCATCCACAGCAAGCCTGTTAAGCAAAGTCTGGTCCTTCTGACTAGGACAGAAAGCTCTGCACTGGAGCTCCTCCAGTCTCTGCACCGCCTGCTGTGTGCCTTCATTAGGCTCTGCTACCTGGAAAACTGATGGGAGGGAGGCATTGAGTACAAGAGCTCTGCTCAATGAAGCATTTCATAACTGCTGCTTGCACACTGTCCAGGCATATTACACCATCAATTGTGCGAGCTCCCACTTATTGCCACTAATTGCTGCAGAGAAAACGATGCTGACCATGGCAGAGCGGCTACTAAACCAAGGAAGGTAAAACCAGGAGCCCTTAATGGCTTATTGGGACCGTCGGGAAATTCTGTGAAGAGAATCAATTTCCCTGTAAGTATCAGCCTGCTAACAGCAAAAGGCACTCGGGTTTTTAATAGTAAATAAAGGCCTCCTGAGGACGAATCGTTAATTCCTCACTGAAACTTGCCCTTTACAGTAAGTTATTTATCATAAGCCACTGCTCATCCTCACGCACACACTTCTTGGCTTACAGATGAATTTCCAAAGCTGGACACCCTATAAGAAATGTCAGTGATTTAAAGATATTCTCCATTCCTTGCTTATTGGTAGTAAATGCCCTTATGAGAGTGTCCACAAAACACCCAAGACAAGACTTTGTTCTCTTTTGTTGTTGTTTTTTATTGTTATTCTCTTTTAAGTGGACATTTTTGTATGACTTTTATCACAAAAGGGATTCCTGAAAATAGAAATGAACTTTGTGATCAGTGACTTTGCTCTGTGTGACTGGAATTTCTGGGAAAGAGAAAAGGGTTTTAAGGCATCAAGTTTTATGTTACTTGTTAGCGCAACATTTCCATTCATCTAATGGCCCTTGATATTTTGCAGAGAGGCACTCTTTTGAGAATCTGCTGAAAGCCCCAGAATCTCTCCTGAGAAAACGTGCAGAGGCACACGCACACATGCTTGCGTGAAAAATCACCCTGGTTACCATCGATGGTTTCTCTAGAAATTCAGTGACTTCAGATAAAGGCTCCCAGCTATGAGGAGTGAATTGGGTGCTCGCTTTTTCACAAGTGGTGTCTTTAGTAGATGGCTCTTTCCATCCCATGGTAAGAAATTCATTCCTGCCACTCCCCAAAAGATTATGGAAACATTTTACAAGGCACTTAACTCATGGATTCCTTCCGCCGGTAGCCATGAAGGGGAGTATGGTTGATATATTTTGTTATCTGATGTATCTTTCTACACTATGTTCCTTTAACTTCTCAGAACATTCCTGCCCCTTCAGTTCAACGGACATCTGAAACCCACCTGGGAGCTGGTCCAGGAAATGATGAACTCTGATTTCCACGCCCCCTTCCTGTGAACTTGTCTCCAATTTAGTCTCTCAAGATCCCTCTCTTGTGAGTTAGTTTCTCCCTAGCGCTACTTCTCAGATTGGCCAGTGACACAGAATGGCACAAGTACACATCCAGGCTGCCTTTTGTCCAACTCAGATTCCAGGACCACTGAAACCAGATGAGGCAAGCCTAAGATTGACCACACCAGAGGAACCAGACTGCCGTTCACAAGGGACTCGTAAAAAGACCTTCTCCCTACTTACAACTTTGAAAAAAAAGAAAGTAAAACACATCAACAGCTGCCTTGTGGCCACTGTATGTAGAAAACCTCAAGTGTGGCTCTAAGAAAAAGAATAGCCAAGAAAGATAAAGATGTTTTTCCTTCCAACTTTTTAGAAAGAGCCTAAATCAGGAGCTAATCCCCCATCTTGCTTTCCCTCCCCACTTCTTTGGAGACAGCCTAGAGAAAGGGAACCTTGCTCTGCTTTGGAGGCCTCATTAGACATCATTAAATTCCCTTATAAGACAGTGAGTTGCAAGTCTGGCTTGCTTAAGGGTATGTGGGATGATTATATAACAAGCAAAAAAAAAATGCATTTTTCATATTAAGAGCAAAGCTTACACATCTGAACATAGTTTTACAGTTAGTCCTAGTGAAAAGACATAAAGATATATGAGATAAGGAAAGTTTGCACCCCACAGGAAGAAATTTCTTCTGGTCACTATAGGTTCAGATGCTGAGGCATGAAAGAGAGAGAGGGAGACATGAGGTTAGACTTTACTCTCCTCTCTTCCCTCTGAACTGAATCTCAGAAGAGAGACTGCAATAAAGACTTCCAGAAACATTTGAGGATGAGTGGAGATCCTAGATAGGAAGCTTCTTTCTTACTTCCCTGGACACAACCTGGAAGATCCCTTGTCTCCTGGAAGACCTGGAAAACCCATGTCTCCCAGGGGCCCCGTGGTCAGCACAGCATCTAAGAACATATATCTGAGATGGTTCCATATGATGTTACCAGATGTCCCAGACAGAATGTGTACTACTGCGAATGGTGTTCACTGGTCACCAAATATAAGGACAAAAGGACTTCACTGTAAAAGGCCCAAACCAGCTGCACCAACCTGGGCAAGATGCAGGCTGAATTCACACAGGAGGCTTGGTCTTTGACCAATATGAGAAAACCAGTTATGAATTATGACAGCTGTAGTCACTTAAGCAGCCCCCTCCCTCAGGCCCCCTCTACCTATCAATCCACATCATCATATTCTGTAGATTTCCCTTTGCATCTGGGTGCAATGTGGGAGAAAGAGGAAGAGCAACTAAAATACTGAGTAATTAACTCAAGCTGACACATTTTAATTCAAGAGAGACTGAGACATCCTTGGTGGACAAAGCCAGACATTTTCAGCCAGAATAGGGGTGAACAAGATGAAATGAGTTACAAGAAATATAGTTATGTATTTGTATAACAGTTGTACAAATCAGTAAATTTTGAGTCCAATTTACTCACAATGTTAAAAACAGAAGATAGAGCAGATACAGCATTGTGGAGTTTCTTAGAGAAAGTGTTACATACATGCAAATGTATGTAAATGTCTTCAATACTTTAACTCACATAAACTCATTCAATAAACTTTATCCACCTTTAACATTACTGTAGAATAGTGCCGGTTTGATGGCTAAAATTCTTATGCTGCCACATAAAAATAGCACACCTATTTGCTATAATCTTTATAAGGTATCGAATTTGTTTAAAGATATCTGTGAGTTCTCATTTTCTGAAGGGAATGAATAAGGCTGAGATTGTACTACCATAGTAACCACATAATGCTTAAATATTCCAGAATTTTCACGTGGCATTGGGGGAGGTGTTCAAAATTACTAGACCTCAAGTGAGTTCTATGATTCTTTTAGACTAAATATATAGCTTTCCATTATGCAATTTGTATGTGTACTTTCTGAAGAAGCAAAAAGTTGGGAATAGTGTGATAAAATAATTCTGTTAAAAAAAGAAACATTCTGAAAAACATACAAATTGACTTGCTAATATGTGAAGCTGAACTAAAAGCATCCCCTTTAGTTTTCAGCAGGAGATCCACTCCTTATTAACAGTGGTTCAATACAATAAACACACACACACACTTAAACCTCCCCTCTCAACCTAGGTCCAAGTCTGCTAGATAAATTCTCAGCATTTTCATTACTCTAGTCCCCCACAGCATGTGTTAAAACATGTCTCTACTTAAATACAGCATTCTACTTTCTAGTGTCTGGAAAGATGTAGGCATCTTAATGCTTTCCAATTCTTCTCCATTAATGAATACTTTAATGGAAACTTAGGAAAGGTCAATTCAATCTTTCTTTGCCCACAGAAGCCCTGCTGGTGGGAGTTGGTCAGGTGTTCTGCGATGTATGCTGGTTATGTCTGGCTCTCTCATTTTGGGATGACTGTTGGGGCACCAGGTTGATCAAATCTCTCACATCTCTGTTTGTTGGGTTGCCACAACACCTTGGTATTCAACCTAGAAGGAATACTGGTCACTTAAGCTACATCTTACAACCACATTTCACCGGTCATAAGCTTTCATTGCATATTTACACACACACAGTCTGACTACATAAAATACTGTTATGGTTTTAAAACTTCATAATGGGAGTTGTTTCTTGGGATGGTCACACTGTTATCTTTGGACATTCCATTCTCTAAACAAATTAGCTTTCTTTATAATTAATCTGTGCTATGGTGGACATATTTGTCTAATACTTCTATTCTAAAAAAGCTTTCTTAATCCAGGCATCAACTATAACTTATTTTGGCCACTAGATAATCTTGAACAAAATTAACTCAGTGCTGACTAAAACTTTGAAATTAACCTAAAATAAAAGTTAATTATCTTTCAGAGTTTTTTTAAATTACTAAGATAGCTTGTGGCTTGTTCTTTCCATAAAATACTAATATTTCACATTGAGTTTTTTCTTCTTTTGAAATGATTAATAAGTCCCCACATTTTCTAGCAGTTTTGTCTGCAATCTATCTTGTGAGTCCAAAACTTAATGATTTTCAAAAACAAGTGAACCCTACAAAAACAGAAATGTTCTAATAGGTATTGCTAACCTAACTTTGAGGGCATATCATTATAGAGGCATATGATTATGTCTGTATAACAACAAAAACCTAGAGACTGCATTAATTCTCTTCTGATGCTGTAAATTACCACAAACTTAGTGGCTTAGAGCAACACAGTTTTGATAATGCACAGTTCAGGCCAGATGTGGTGGCTCATGCCTGTAATCCCCACACTTTGGGAGACCGAGGCAGGCAGATCACCTGAGGTCAGGAGTTTGAGACCAGCCCGGCCAACATGTTGAAACCCTGTCTTCACTAAAAATTCCAAAAAATTATCTGGGTGTGGTGGTAGGCACCTGTAATCCCAGCTACTCAGGAGGCTGAGGCAGGAGAATCACTGGAACCTTGGAGGCAGAGATTGCAGTGAGCTGAAATCATACCATTGCACTCCAGCCTGAGTGACAAGAGCAAAACTCCGTCTCAAAAAAAAAAAATTAATCATTAATAATGTATAGTTCTGTAAATTACATGTCTGATACAGGTCTCACTGGGCAAAAAACAAGGTTTCAGTAACACTGCATTCTCTTGTGGAAGTTCCAGGGGAAAGTGCATTTTCCTGCTTTTTCCAGATTCTAGAGGCTGCCCATATTCCTTGGCTCATGGCCCCTTTTTTCATCTTCTATGTCGGTTCTCTCATAGCTTCAATCCCCCTCTAATTCTGAAGTCTCTCTCTTCCACTGTTAAAAACACTTATGATTACATTGGGTCCACCCGGTTAAGCTGGGCTACTCTTCCTATTTTAAATTCTCCTAATTAACAACCTTAATTCCATCTTCTTAATGCCCCATTCTCCTTTGTCATGTAAAGTAGCATATTCACAGGTTCCAGAGATTAGGATGTGAACATCTTTAGGGGCCGTTATTCTGCCTACCTCAGAAAGTAAAACAAATAAGGCAATTGGCAACAAAACCTAATTCAACAGAGCATAAATAATTCACCAACTCTAGTCAACTTCCTTTATAAGAATCTCTTTATGTGACAGAAAAAAAATAAAGCAAGGTAGATATTAATAGAAGGCCCGTTTCTTCTTTTCCAATCAGCACTGGCCTCAAGAAGCCAAAGACAGCATAAAAAGAATTTGATAAAGAGGCAAATCTTCTTTGTATAATTAGCAAGCACTGTATGTAATTCACAAAGAGGAGAAATTTGTGGTGTTTCAGGAAACAATATTCTTAGCTTTTAAATTCACCTGTATTTGCAAAATTTCTCCAAATTTCTGGCATGTTTGAATGAAGAATTATCTCTGTGTGTGTGTATATATACACACACACACACATATACACACACATAATATGTATATTGATGGTGTGTATATATATATACACCATATACACACATATATATGTATATATATACACCATCAATACTTTTCAGATACTAGGCCATCTACTATATAAGGAAATCAAGGCTGCTAGCTAGGTATCAACAGGTATTTAGTGTCATCTTGGTGCTTTATTAATCTTATGTTTACCTCTTACAATCCATCCAGATTTGGCAAGCAAATGGAGGGAATCATATTTAAACAAAATAAGGACAAGTAGATCATTTTTAAATAAAGGACTAAATTATATTATAACCACATAACCCAAGGCCAGTTTATTTCTTCCACTCCAATTTTCCGGGTTGGTTTCATAATGCTGACGTCACTGTTGACTCTTACAGCTTTAACTCCCATTCTCTTCCCCTTCCCCTCATGGCACCCACTTTGCTTGGTAGGTTTGATCCTTTAAAATATGCAATGATTTTATTTCCATTAATGATAATGAATTGTGGTTTATATTCTGTTTTTAACTTTTAAAATTGAACACTATTTTAAAAGTTCATCTATATTGCAGTATGTTCATATAACCCATTGTTTCTGAGTGATTGGCATTATTGTATAGCATGCATCCGTCTCATTTTACTTATTCATTCTCCTAGTTTTCAACACTAAGTTGCTTTCAACTACTCTCTACTACATGGAGAAGGTTCCTGTGATTATGTACAAGGAGTGGAACAGGGCGGAGGTGGCCATGCTGTAAGACGCAGATTTTGTTTCACCAAGTCTTGCGTATCATGCTCCACGAGGGCTGCTCTGAGATGTGCTCCCACCAGCAGGGCATGGGGGTCCCTACAACACTCTTTCATGCCTATATTTGGTCTCCAGAGACTCATCAAGCACCAGAGTCCCATTTAGAAGTGGTGGGGATAAGTGCCTCTTTGACTGGATCACTTTGCTATTTGCTTGCGCCAAGAGGCTCACAATCCTCTGGTAAATACAATTCCAACAGCATTGGACCCTCATTCCTCACTTAACCTGGATCCACCAGGCCAGGCAAGAAGGAGATGCTAGGCCAGCCACTCCACTGCATCCATCTATCCCTCTGCAAGTAAAAGAGAATCTACACTCTTTTTCAACAACTTTTTTTAAAGCCTATTCAATTTCATAACATTTTATAACCTAGTCTCCATACCCAGGCAGACAACATTCTCTTCTTCCCGTGATGAAATGAAAGGCCCATGCTGATTTATACATGTATCCACATTGTTGGGGAAAATGTTGAGCCACCCCAACTCGCCACTCACCAGTGCACATAGACAGTAGCATCTGAGCTGCAGCTCAGCCAGCAAAATGCCATTTCTTATGCTAGTTCCCATACAACTATGAATATAGGAGAAAATTTCATTCCAAGACCTTTATAGCTCAATAATGTACATCCCATTTTAGCTTAGAAACTGTGAAATGATCATGTTTTCAAGATCGTAAGATTAATCAGCCTTAAATATGCCATAAATATTTTGAGCTAGCTTCTCATTTTCACATTAATCATGAAGTGAGAATATTCTCATTTAAAGTATGCATAAAATGCTAAAGTACATTGTTTCATTTGTGTGAGTATCATACCAAAGCATTCTGGGAAAAGTTGCACTTCTGAAAAATAAACATCTCAGAATGATCAGAATTGGATAAGAGAACTCTTCTAAGGACAATAGTTCCAGTACATACAAGAGAGTTGAGTTATCATATTTAATAACTTATAGTTTATGACTTTTTTTTTTTACCACATACACAGTCTTTTTGTTTCTTTACCATTCTTGCAAGGTAGATACTATCATTATCTCAACTTCGGGTGACTTGCATATGGTCATTGGGCCTGTGAATGATGGAGTTGAGACTGAAACATTAACCAACAAATTTTCCCCCCTTTCTTTCATTTTTTTTCTACAACCATTATCTTTTAAGTAAAAAAGAATTCATGCTCTTTTCAACAGCAATCTTTTTTAACAACCTATTCAATTTCACAGTTTTTGAGTGTATGCCTTATGTATATATGTCTTTACTTTTTACTTCTCCATCTATTAGTAGGTAGCTTAAGAAATTATTTGGTTCTTTCTGGATATCAAATCTCAAAACCCAAAATACACCTTAGCGATTTATTTTATGCTTTGTTATTTTTTTCTTTATTCATCCATACTTAAAACAGCATAAATTTATTATCTCATAGTTTTTATAGGTTAAAAGTGTGGTGGGCTCAGTTGGGTCTCTGCTTAAAGTTTCACAGGCCAAAATCAGAGTATCTATAGGCCTCTTTCTTTTCAGGCTCCAGGGAAGGATTCTTTTTTTTTTTTTTTTTTAATCATTCAGGCTGATTATCAGCAGAATTTGGTTCCTTGTGGTGCTATGTCTGAGGTTCCCATCGCCTTGCTGTCTGACAGCTGAGGGCCACTCTCCACTTCCCCAGTACACCCAGCTGATGCCTCCCCTTCCTCCCCTGCAAAGCCAGCAACACTGCGTCTCTCCGTGTCTTTCTTCCCTGGTCATATCTCTCTCCGTGAACTCTCCTACCTCCCTTTTCCATTCTTGAGAAAATGAAGCCATGTGATTATATCAGACCCATCCATATAATAAAGAATAATCTCCCCAGGGTCAGATGATTAGCAATCTTAATTCCATCTGCAAAGTCTCTCTTGCCATATCACATAACATAACCACAGCAGTAACACCAAAATCCTGTTGACCACATGGATGTGCCAGGCTCTGCTCTAAGCAGTAGGATCAAGAAGTCAACAAAACAAAGCCCTTGTCCTCAAGGAGCATTCATTTTAGTTGGGGAGATGGAGAGGAAACTACTTAGATGGTCTCCACCATGTGGGGAAAAGTACTCTAAAGAAAATCAGGCTGGGTGTGGTGGCTCACACCTGTAATCCCAGTACTTTGGGAGGCCAAGGCTGGTGGATCACCTGAGGTCAGGTGTCCAAGACTGGCCTGGCCAACATGGTGAAACCCCGTCTCAACTAAAAACACAAAAATTAGCCAGGCATGGTGGCAGGTGCCTGTAATCCCAGCTACTTGGGAGGCTGAGGCAGGAGAATCACTTGAACCAGGGAGCTGATGTCACACTATTGCACTTCAGCCTGGGTGACAGAGTGAGACTCTGTCTCAAAATGAATAAATAAATAAATAAATAAAATCAAAGCAGAGCGTAAAGAGGAGGAGGAATGCAAGGTAATTCCAATTGGATAGTCAGAGAAGGTCTCTCTGATACATGAGCAGAGAGACAGGAAGTGGGAATGTGGGAAAAGCAGCAGCAGCGTGCTTGTCTGTGGGCCACACATCCTGAGTCAGGGGAACAGCAGTTACAAGGGCTCCGAGGTGGGAGCAGTCTGTGTGTGTTTAAAGAAAAACGAGGTCAGTATCATTGAAACAGCATGAAAGAGGGCGAGAGGGAGGATGGAGGCTTTGGGTCATGATGTGAGGGTCACCGTAAGGTCTTTAGTTATATTCTCAGTAAGACGGGAAGCTATTGGAAGGTTGGGAAGAAAGGATCCACATGCCATAACATGTTCAAAAGGATTCCCTCAAGATTCTTGGAAGTTGTTTCTAGGAAGTTAAAAGGACACCTTCCAGACCTGTGGCCACTTCCTGCCATCCTGCACCCATCCATCCTGATAGAGAAAGGACTGGTTATAAACAGCAGATCTACACTGGACGGCTGTGCCTTACCTATTGCTTGCTTTATTGATTTTGTCTCCGTTTACCATTTAATATTTATTTGACAGTGATTTTTCAAGATTAAAATACACACACATGCACATTGTTTTTTTCCAGGGGAAGACTCTTGAACTTGCCTGACCCAAATATATGATGCACGCTTCAGACAATGCTGGACTGATTTGTTCAATTAAACAAGTGCACCACGAAAATGTTGCATCTAAAAAGAGTAAACTGCCAGGATTTCTCTGCTGTATCTAACCACAGACCCAGAGCGCCAAAGTCGCTCTCCTAAGGATTTCATCAGGCTATACCTAGTACCCGTTTCCTACAGATTACAGGCATGACTTCATTTGAATGTAATCTCACCTAGCATCCCTTTGTCCTTAATATGTGAATAAGGCACAGCAGTGGGATTTGAGGAATGAAAGTAAAGATAACCTTGTTTAGAGGCTGCTGCTGTGAATGTATTCTCGCTAAAGATCTGGTTCCTTGATTTTCAGGAGATTAAGAATTGAATTGTTTGCTAAAAAGTATTTCAGACTTGATTTGGAATTTCAGTTTTTGATTGGAGGCAGAGTGCACACAGAGGAAGAACATTTGGAGGCTGTTAAAAGCAGTGTCGTTGAAAAGAAACTGTTCCCTGCAAAAGTTCTATTATGAGGAGTTGCCTGTGGCGGTTCTGGGTGTTTTCACTGGGGAGCTTACTGTCTCCATGCACTGGTTATGGGCTGTGCCCCACACATACTCTTTGATTCATTTGGATAGGGTCATTTATTGCAAGTTTATTCAAGTCATTCCAGGCGCACAACCAACATTATCTTCAAAAAACAATAAGTGGTGGTTGAGCTTTATATAGTAAGAAAACATAGAGAGTAAAATAGAAGCTGACAAACATCAGAAAAGATTCTGCTAGAAATGAAGTACTAAGTATGCCATGGCCAAGGGTTAGAAAATAACCACAGAAGCACCAAACCCGAAGTACTAAGTATGCCATGGCCAAGGGTTAGAAAATAACCACAGAAGCACCAAACCCGCGGCTGAATAAAAAATAGGCCCCCCAAAATGAGAAAAACAGTGAAGGAAAAAAACCCGGAGTAGAACTAAAGCAGCTCTGCATTTTCACATGCCAAAAAAAAATCTCATTAGAAAAGAAATTGCAAACCAACAGTCACATTGTTATGGACTGTGAAGAAATACACAGAAACTTGAGAAAGGGCTGTCAACTATTCTACAAGCTGTAACACAGCAAAACCAGGGTGTGATGTAAATAACATTTCCATAATAAGGTGCTTGACTTTTTACTTCTCACTTGTGTCCACTGACCTGAACTCAGGATTTATCATCAACTTTAAAACATTTTAAACTAAGACAATATTATTCTTTGGTGAATTAAATTCAAATAATAGTAGGTAGACAGAAAGACTACAGCACAATTCTGGACTTTATTTTTTTTTTTTTTTTTTTTTTTTTTTTTTTTT
>NW_016804163.1:6646443-6670979 GCF_001698545.2 Rhinopithecus bieti
TTTTTCTTTTTTGGTGGGGAGAAAAAGAGGTAATGAGAAAGCAGCCCAGATCTTTCTCACGGATCAGTTTTCCATTTCCTTCCTCATTCCCAGAATGCCACTACTTCCCTCACTTATGTAACCTGCACACCCGACTGCCTTCTCCACAGCTAATAATAGCATCCTGGATTCTGTTATCTGTTTGATCTGCTCATCTGCAAACTGCTTCTCTGACAGCAATCTTGTTTTGTTTTCCCAGGGAAAGCCCAATAGCACTGACATTTGGAGAGGCAATCTGAAGAATTTCAGTTGAGGAAATGAATATTTCTCATCCAAATCAGGCAATGCTCTAAAACAGAAAACTTTAAGGAGTTTAATTCCTAAAAAGGGTAGAGGTGGTTGACAGAAGGAAAACCAATGGTTTATATTGTGTGTGTGTCTGCGTGTGTGTGTGTGTTATTTAATGGCTTGTGTTTAACTCTCAGATAAATTCCTTTTTAGTAAATTCATATAGGTATTCCTCTCTAAACAATGTACAACTGATCTTAACAATGAAAGTTTAGGATTTCTGATAATTCATAGGTATAAAATAGGAATTCTCTGAGTGTGACACAGCAGGACTCCAAAGACAGCTTTGCAAAGGAGAATCACTCCTCGCCAACCCCAACTTCAGAACTGTAATTATGTATTTGAGTTGTTTAAAAGTGGTGCAACTCTTTACTTTTGAAACAAGTTGTGAGCCTCTGACATATGATATCTGCGTCCACATATGCACTCATAATTTAAAACATTTTAAATAAAGAAAATATTATTCTTTGGTGAATCGAATTCAAATAATACTAGACAGACAGAAAGACTATAGCTCATAATTGAGGTGCCCACATCTGTCACAATTTCCTAGGGTTGTCCTAACAAAGTGCCACTAACTGGGTGGCTTAAAATAACAGAAATGTGGGCCGGGCGCAGTGGCTCAAGCCTGTAATCCCAGCACTTTGGGAGGCCGAGACGGGCGGATCACGAGGTCAGGAGATCAAGACCATCCTGGCTAACACGGTGAAACCCCGTCTCTACTAAAAAAAAATACAAAAAACTAGCCGGGCGAGGTGGCGGGCGCCTGTAGTCCCAGCTACTCGGGAGGCTGAGGCAGGAGAATGGCGTGAACCCGGGAGGCGGAGCTTGCAGTGAGCTGAGATCCGGCCACTGCACTCCAGCCCAGGAGACAGAGCCAGACTCCGTCTCAAAAAAAAATAATAATAATAACAGAAATGTGTTCTCTCACAGTTCTGGAGGCTGGAAGTCACAAACGAAGGTGCTGGCAGGGCCATGCTCCATCCGAAGGCTCTAGAGAAAGATCCTTCTTTGCCTCTTCCAGCATCTGGTGGTTGCCGGCAGTGCTTGCTGTCCCCTGGACTGTGGCTGCCTCACTCCAGTTTCCTCCTCGGCATCACATGGGGCTCTTGTTGTGTCTGTGTGTCCAGACTGCCCTATCCTCTCCCTTAGAAAGATACCAGTCGCTAATTAAGATTCATGAGAATCCAATAGGATTGCATTCTAACTTGATTACATCTATAAAGACCCTATCTCCAAATAAAGTAACATTATAGGTTCCATGCAGACATGGATTTGGGGAGGGGTGCAGGTGGACACTATGCAACCCAATGCAATGGCAAATCAAGTGAGCACCAAACAGCACCACTACCCTTCATCCTCATACCTTACATAAATTTTGATCAAGCCAGCATGTCCTTCAGTCCAGCATGCCCTACACCTGTGTCCTGGACCACCTCTCAGGCTGCGTTACTTCCCTTCCTGAGGCACAACAGGTCCTAGAATCTAAGGACTTGCGTCACACACAAGCCAGGCTCCTAAGCTCCCACCTTGTAATTTCCTTCTTCATGTTGTCTCTTCTGACAGCCCCACCATCTACTCTGTGTTCCAAAGACTATTACTTAATTTCCACCAATTTCAGCCTTCACAGCTGATAGGGTTTGGCTCTGTGTCCCCACCCAAATCTCACCTTGAATTGTAATAATACGCAGGTGTCAAGGGTGGGACCAGGTGAAGATATTTGAATGATGGGGGTGGTTTGCCCCATGCTGTTCTCACGATAGTGAGTGAGTTCTCATGAGATCTGATGGTCTTTTAAGGGGCTTCTCCCTTTGCTTTCATTCTCTCTTCTGCTGCCCTGTGGAAAGGTGCCATCTGCCATGATTGTAAGTTTCCTGAGGAGTCCCAGGCCATGTGGAACTGTGAGTCCATTAAACCTCTTTCCTTTATAAACTACCCAGTTTCAAGTATTTCTTCATGGCCACATGAGAACGAAGTAATACAGCAAGCCAAGATTTTTCCAGTGTGGAAAACCCTCATCTGTACTTGGAAGGCAGATACCTAAACAAGTCCTGTATCATACATGCACAATCAGCAAGGACGAAAACACATTTTTAACTAGCATTACTACAGTTAAAGCCTATGGAACTGCCTACCTCCTAAAACACCATCCTCCTGGGATATAGCAGGTGGAGGCACAACTGCCACATTCTTCCCTGAGGCCACTCCAGAAGGGGTAGTCTGGGGTAAGCACCTGGTTGGAGCTGGGCCATTAGATGCAAGCCCTGTTGATTATTCAAACTTGAATGAAGTCCTCCACGTCCCTCCCTCCCCATGCCCACCCTCAGAAGAATTGTAAGATGTCAGCAGTCTTTGGTTACGTGGGAAACCAATCTACAGTGAAAGAAAATAGGCCAGGCACAGTGGCTCATGCCTTTAATCCCAGCACTTTGGGAAGCCGAGGCAGGCCTGGAGGTTAGGAGTGCCAGAATAACCTGGCCAAGATGGTGAAACCCATCTCTACTAAAAATACAAAAAATTGGCAGGCATGGTGGTGGCAGCCTGTAATCCCAACTACTCAGGAGACCGAGGCAGGAGAATCACTTGAACCCAGGAGGTTGGAGGCTGCAGTGAGCCGAGAGCCTACCACTGCACTCCAGCCTGGGCAACAGAGTGAGATTCTGTCTCAAAATAAAAAAGAAAAGAACGCTGAGACAAAGCAAAGTGGAACAAATGGAGAAAGCCTCCTGCCGACATTGAAGGGCCTGAGCTGCATCGCGACAGAGATGTCAGTCCCTGTTCCTGGATTGTGTCAGCAAATTCCTCCCTTTATGCCAAAACCATGTACATTTGTGTTTCAGTCGCCAACACCCGCAGGGGTACTCACTGGCATATATACAGCCTTAACAAAATGTTCAAGCTGAAAAGAAGGAAGTCGGATGTCATTATGGGTTAAACTGTGCCAGCCTCCCAAAAAACGTATGCCGGAATCATAATGTCCGGAGCCTTAGGATATTACCTCATTTTGGAGATAGGGTTTTCATAAATCTGTTCATGTTTAAAGGAGGTCATTAGGGTGGGCCCTAATCCAATATGACTGGTGTCCTTATAAAAAGGGGTAATTTGGACAAAGACACAGACACACCAAGAGAACACATTGTGAAAAGACAAGGGCAGGACAGTCACAGACAAACCAGAGACAGGCCTGAACACGCGGTTCCCCACAGTCATCAGAAGGAACCGATACTTCTGATGCCTTGATTTCGGACTTCCGGCTTCCAGAACCGTGAGACAATAAACTTTGGTTGTTCAAGCCTCCCAACTTGTACTTTATTACAGCAGCTCAAGCAAACTAATGCAGACATTATCTATTAACTCCTTCATGACTAGTACGGAAACAGGCCCAGAGAGCTTAGCCTGATTGTTTCAATTCCTGTTTTAAGAGCTAGAATCAGAATACAGACCTCATAATTTATAACTCGATGTTGATTTTCATAATTGTATCCTAATTCATAGTCTAAGAGTTTTCCTGAAAACTTCACATGTACACTTTTGTTTTGGGAAAATATTACAATGATAATAATAAATCTGACAAGTAAATAAATTGTGAGAAAGAAAATGACACAACTTGGACCCCCATATTTTATAACAGCTGTCATAATATCCAGATCAGATCTTTTGGTTAAACATTCTCATTTAAAACCAATTTAGATAAATAATGATGAGTCATTTCACAAAGAAACAGCTTGGCAGCGAAATAAACAAGATTGACTAAAAGGTAGGTATGCAGAACACGTCAGACCTCATGCTGGGCTTGAGAGTTTTCCTACCATTGCTCCAGAAAGAAAAGCATTTTCTTCCCTAGCTAGGGAAGCAGAGAAGTCGTATTTTCTCAATAAAGAAAAACAAATCTTGATCAGTTCAAGAAAATTTGTTTATATAAATCCTGGACATAATTACGAAAATGTGATTTACCTGCTGTTTTCTTGCTAAGAACTTTTTTCCCTCCCCAAATAACATTCACCAGCTGTAGACAACTTCCTTGATTTCAGGCTATTCTTGTTTGCCAGGGTTTCCATATATGAATGCCCCAAAAGTGACGAATTTACCTTGGTGATTTTGAGTGATATTTTTCTTACAGTATCACAGGATGCTTGATATATTTATACTGAAATAATCTTCCATAAATTAAGAGTCTAGTATGGTACAATAGAAATTCAAAATATTTTGTCTGAAACCCCTCTGATGTTTAATACCTTAAAACTGTATTTCTCAACCAATATTTATTATGCATGTATACTTTTTTAAAAACACTATAATAAATGTTATTCAAGTATTTACTATTTTATATGAAGCTGGTTTCATCTAGGGTAAAGTTCTACTTTAACCTTTAGGAAAAGGGAAAACAGTGAATGTTTTCAGCCAGAAAAGAGCAATAATAGATCTGGATTTTGAAAGATTAAGTTATAAACCATGAAAATGACATGTTGAAAGACCTTTTTTGTTGTTGTATGAAATGGGAAAATCAGGAAGAGTTTCCAAGGCATGTGTGATTTAAGCTGCTCCTAAAGAAGTAAGTAGGATTTTTACTATGGAGTATGTAAGGAAAAAACATCACTGGCTCTAGAAATAGGCCTGTGCAAGACAAACAAAGTAGAAGAGGCAAGATGCTCACTGAGGACACTCCATGTCTGTGACTGGAGGTCAGAGTAGAAAGATAGAAAGGAACTAGTTTCTGGGAGCCTATCTGTGGCCTTGTCACAGCTGGGGTTTTATTCTGTAGGTGACTTTAATGAGGAGTCACTTATGACTTACATTTTAAAAGCATCATTCTGGCCTCAGGGCGGAAGATGAATTAGAGAAGAGTAAGTCTGGAAGTAGAGTCTTTCTCTCAGCTCTTAAAACTCAAAATTTATATAGGACTCTATACTCCCACTCAAAGCTGACTGCTCTTCTCCATCCACCTCTGGTCTGGGTCCTTGTTGTAATTCACTTAGAGTCAATCAATGCAATAGATTCCTCCCCAAACTATATGTCCTCTCCTGTCTGTCTCTTACATTGGCCAGTGTAGCACACAGCCAGAAATGTTAGCAGATGGTTTAAAATCCTCCACTGGCACCTCATCTCCTATGGAACCAGTTCCATCCTCTGAGACTGCTCTGAGACTGCCCTCCGAGGCTTCTCAGGTAATGAGCAAAGGCATGTGAACAACCCAAAATTGGCAACAGCGACAACAGGAGGCTCTTCTGGCTGAGCTTCTGCCATGTCATGTCTGAAGTCCCAGCCGCTCTTATGCCTGCATGTCCCCTGGAACCATGTGGAGGAATCACTAATTCTCTTGACTTTGCTCGTCAGCACAGCTGGCCACACAGCCAGGCCCTCCATCTTTCCTGACTTTATCCTGGTTGCGAAGTCATTCTGGGATGGTGTCACCCTCAAAAGACTAAGGCAGAAGCCACCCAGAGAGTCCTCAGCGCTTCCTGGGTGTGACACCTCAGCCATTTTTCCAGCACTGCTATGCCCACAGCACACACCCCTTGTCCTCTGGAAGGAACAAGACCTTCTCTTCTCTGCTCTTCCCAGCACCAAAGAGGTCAGGCTGGGCCCAGAAGAATCATGGAGCTGTGGCTAAACTCATACACTGTGGAGTCAGGTGACACTGCATACTGATTCAGAATCTGCCACTCAGTGGGAATGTGGTCTAAAGTTAACTTTATTAAGCTCTGTATTTTGTGTTTTGTTTTTCTTATAAAGAGTTAATACAATTATGGTATCCATGAGTTACTGGGGCAGGGGAGGAAATTATTTAAGGTTTATACAAGGTGATGTATGTACGGAATTCGACAGAGCGCCTGAAACAGATCATTACTGAAAACATGCAAATAATTAATATAATGAGGCGCCTCTTTTTATCATCACACACATATAGAGGTAAGGAACCAAGAGAAAATAAAGTAATTCTCAAGTGTTTAAAATTAATTATCTATTAATCTGTTTAACAATAGAGTTACTGCTAATTGTTTTGTTCATGCAAATGCCCTAGAATAATTCTGCCTGCCTGTCTTGGAGAAATCACTTAAAATGATATTTTTCTTTCCTAAGCCTTTCATTGATTCCTACCAAATATAGGTAAATTATAAGGCAGTTTACCAACTTCCTTCACTTTTTATGTAAATAAATGCAACAATTATTTATATTGAGCTAAAATTTACATTTTACTTAAAACTGGCATTATTCTCTTATTATAAAACGAAATAAAAATACTTTCTACTGCATCAAGTAATGGAAAATAAAGGACACCCTTGAACCAGGGGACAAAGAATCAAGCTAGAAAAATTAGAGACTTTTTTCAATTTGGGGAAGATAATTGACTTCTTCCATGTTTCTTTATTTCAAATAGTGCAAGAATGTGAGCCATCTTGGCATTATCCAATCCCCATTTCTGACGACACTTCTGGAGCTATCTTCACATAGCACATTGCCTTCCACAATTCAACCACCTACAGCAGACTTGTTCTCTGGTTTGCCTGCTTGTTGCACCAAATCCCTAACGAGTGATGCTACCACATTTCTAGTACTTTGCTAGCAATCACCGCCATCTCCTCATCTATAAATTAAGCATCATAGACTATCCCTTATTCCACTGAAATATTGTGGGAAACCATTACATAAATGCTGTTTGAGCCCTTCATGGACAGATGCTATATATAAGAAAAAATTATTGGCTTTGTATTTCAAATCTGAACTACATGACATACCAGCAATACAGAAGCAGGCACTTTCCTCTGACATAAATGGATGATTTATCATTTCTCTCCTGCAGCTGCCCAATTCACTTCCTTTCAATTTTTCTATGTAGATTTAGCTTTTCCTATCTGAATGATCTCTGTCAATGGGTAATTTAAATTTCTCGACAGATGTCATGTAAGCCAAGCGTGAATACTTTTTAGGTACAAGTCAAATTTGCAGCATAGCATATAGAAGTCAAGGTTTCCATTATAATCTATAATGATAAAGAAATGAATACCGTATTTTTAAAATAAATGGTAGCATGTAGTTCCAACGTTTAGTCATGAATATTATTCAAGTTGTTTAAAAAGAAACTCTTTTAGTAACACATATCAATTGATGAACATATTATTTCCATCTTTTAACCTGCAAGTTCTCACATTTTTGTAGCAGGGCTTCTGCATAATAGAACAACACAGGAGCCTATGAGTTAGGTAAGCTGCAAAGAAAAATCTAAGCGAGATGCCTCCCCCTTTTCATTGGTCTGTGAATATCAACACAAGTTGATAGTTGAAATTTAAATCCATGGCCAACCACCTCTGTTAGTTGTCCTTTACCTATAGACTAAAGCTCCATTTCATAGGATGGTATGAAAGGTCTTTCACAATAGCATCTCCCCTACCTCCCCAAGTTTATCTACCATATCTCCTTCCTATGCAACATGAACATCTCAATCTTTCTCAAACAAGCAATTATTGAGCAAGGTGGTTCAATAATCTCGAATGTCATTGCCCCCACTTCTGTTTACCAGGAAACTCATATTAATATTTGTCAACTGAATTCATCAATTACAGCACAAATATCAACCCCTCTGTGAAGATTGTCCTGAATTTCTTATACAGAGCTGATGAATCCCTCTTCTCTGTTCCCACAGACCTTTTTCAAACTTTTATTTCAATTAGTCCATTATGTAGAAAAATATTTACTTACCTATCTTTTAATGCGTAAGGTAAGTAAAATGTATTGGGGAAAAAATGCTTTCCTTAGCTATGTATTTTTTTGGAAATGTGTTTGGCACACAGTAAGTAATATATTATTGATTGATTGGGTAACTGAAAAGGTAGAACGGATGGATGATAATGATTATTCTTTTGATTGGCAGAATGGCAGAACTTTACGAGATTTAAAACACACAGAAATTGTAAACAAAAGGGACCTAATTATTCTCCAATGTGCTAAGCACATAATACATAAAATTGAGTAAACAATCACTGAGCACATATTATGTATAAAGCCTTGAACTAAGAATGAGAAGCACAAAGATAAAAGCATAATGTCTCCAAATTTATGGAATACACAGACTACTGAAGGTACATAGAATGCATTAAAGTAAGTTTTGTATTCATTTTGGCTTATCGTCCATGGTATATAGGGTAAAAGAGAATGTTCTTGAAAATGACATGCACAGACAATTGAAAACGGGCCTGCACTCCAAGCAGTCTTCTCAACATTTAACTTTCAAACCACTTTTTCTTTTTCTAGTTAATTTGTTTCGCAAAATGAGTGTTTTCAATTTAACCTCTTTCTGCCTTTACCAATTCTACAAAATAAACAAGTTCATGTGAAATGGCTACAATGAAGCTAGGATGAAGAAGCAATTGGAAAGATTGCAATTGTCCATGAACTAAGTAAATATCACATAAGGCAAAATGTAAAATAAGAATAATGTTATAATGGATATCTTCAGATTTCCTTTTCTCATATCTAACCAGGTCAACTTTAAAGGTTTGCAAACCTCAGCAGAAGATTCCTGAATAGGAAACATGGACAATTAAATGGATTTTTAATATTTATTCAAACCTATTTTTATTTTAATAATAAGAGGTTTCAGTTCTAACTTCAGAGGAATAACTGCAAAAGTATGGAACTTGTTCAGGAGAACACAGTGAAGCATTAGGGCATCCCTGCAGCTCTTGGTACCCAAGGCACTTAGGTACGATTTTTTAAAATCTATCCCCATAACCCCAATTTTAAAATGCAACTTCTAACGTTAAATCACATTAAAACGAATACAATTTTAAAATTAGCAAATCAGTCACTTAAGAGGAAAGACAGACACATCAAGTAGCTTGCATAATTTTATTTTCAACTAGGTGTTAATTTTAGTATTAGAATTCCAGAAAGACAAAGTAAAATGAAAACTACATTGCAATGTATTCCTCCTACCTGATTAAAAGAAACAGGAGTCTTTTAGTTTTTTGTCTTTCTTGGAAAGTAAATTACATTCCCAGAATAAGACACTCTTGAAGAAATTAAAAAATGTATTGCATGAATTCTGTAATGAGAGACAATAGACTCATAATAGACAATATCTTCCATTGAAGTTTTATAAAAGATCCAAACCAAACAATAAAAAAAGTATTTTTACAATTGATCCTGTGTAAAAGCCAGCCTACTCAAGTTCTCCACTCCTCATTTCAGGGGCAATAGTTAAAATATTTAACAACAGAATGGCAGATGCCTCAGTATTGGTGCAGAGTTCCAGAAGAATCTTGCTGTGTCAGGGTTATTTCTCTTATTTGCTAGATTGTGGGAATCTCCCGGGATCCTGAGGGAAGGTCTTTGACTGGAAGGGAGTTACTTAGGAGGTTGAATGCAGTGATTATTTATCAACTGGCGTAGAAGTATTTTAATATTTTAACAATAAGTATGGCCATGCCTATACACGCAGCTGTGTATGTAAGTCTAGAGTGGGATATGAAATACTACCTGTGACCAGAAGAGCAAATAAATCATAAATTCAGAGAATTTCTCCCAGCACTCCACCCCCAATAATTTTAAGGTGATGGCTGACTGTGATTTTCATTTCAGTGCTCCCAAGTAAATCAAAGGCAGCTGCCAGTCATGTTGAACACCCCCACCAAGACTGTAGTTGTGAAGCTTTAAATAAAATAACATTTTGCAGTAGGTAAAGGTTTTTCAACTTCCTTTTCAGTTTATGTTAAGAGCAGTTCAAGATTCTGACCTGGAGGTGACAGGTGACAGGTGGCAGGTGATGGTGTCGCAGACTAAAAATTTATATCTTTTTCATTCACCTCATTTGGGTCAAATAAGCCAAGCTGATGAATAGCTAGGTGCTTTCTACATTGCACAAGCAGCTCAGGAATCTTGCAAAGATCACTCTTCCAGAGAATCACCTTTTCTATTTAAATCTTTATAAAGTCAGACTACATTGAACATAAGTGACTTGGGTTGTTCATTTGCAAAACAATTAGACAGACACCATCATTTGATTTAATCTGACACTTTACATTAGTATCATGCAGTGACATTGGACGTCATTGATAGCAACTTTAGAAAAAGAAAAAAAACCCAGAAGAAGGAAAAGATTTCTTACTGGAGTAACCTAGTTCTACCTTGAGAGCTCAGCATGTAAAACTGAAATCAACCTCCCTCCTCCCAAAATTAGCTCAGTTACAAAAACCCAAACTTCCTCATTCCTAGCACGTTCGGGGCCCTCTACATGAGAATAAAATTTAGAAAAGAGAGTAATCCACAAGAGAAATTCAGCCCTATTATTTAAGGAGTTTGGATGAGAATAACAATGCAGAAACACACATTGAGAAACATGGGTTACTAATGACAACCATCCCACATAGCAGGTAGAAGTTTGAACAGAGATTGGGTCCATTGGGCTGGCCTCCAAGGACTTGATAAAGGGGTTACTTCCTTGGTTATCTTACCATGACCTGGGGCTGATTGCAGGCAAACTCTGTGAAAACAGGCACACTATGCATACACACATCTCTGGACAGAACGGAAATAAACCAGGTTTTTCAGGATGAAACCAGGCTGATGATTCATTAAGCTACAAGGAGACATCAGACCACCATTTGGACTGAGACATGGGCATTGGAAAGGACTTGGCCACTGAGATTTTAGCCTTCAGTGTCAATTTCACTTACCAGTAGTGTGACCTTGGCGCAGTACCTCACGTCTCTGAAAGCCTCAGGGTTTGATCTGCAAGATAAGGATAATAAAATTACCTCATGTCAGTATTGTGAGAAATTAACAAGTGATACATGCAAAATGTTTACCATTTTGTGGCAAAATGTTTGCCACAAAGCACATGTTCAAAACCTGAGAAAGCAGGTATTAAGGAAAGCAGAACTATAGAAAGTATATTGTCATACCTGTAATATAGCAGTGACAAGGGACCCTAAATAGTGAGATGAAGGAGCAAAAATTAAGGATAAATTATCATTTATTTCTGATGTTATTTTGGACACCTAACATATTATTTGGTTTCAAAACTGGTTACTTGGCAGGGCATGGGGAGGAAGGTTACTCTTTCATTGATCTATAACTGGGATGTATGTAGTTAAGATTAAAAAAAATTTCTAGACCATGTAACAAACCTGCACGTGTACCTCCGAATCTAAAATAAAAGTTGAAAAAATTTTTCCTGAAATCAAAAGTGCTTAATGTCTGAAATATTTTCCTTACCTGATTAGAGACAATGAGGTTTAAGTAATTCTATGAATATTATAATTTCGACAATCTAATGCAGTGGACTGATAAAAATCCTAAATCAAGAGTAGTTATTTGGAGAGATCTCCTGAGTGCTTAACACTACACTAGGGGCTGAGAGATGTAAAGATGAAAAGCCTGTAAGCAACATGAAAATACAGCTGGACATGCTTTGATCACCACTCAATCACTCAATCGCAAGCATTAATTTGATCATTAAGATGCATCTTATAAACATTTGTGGAAAGAATGAGCCAGTCTCAGAATTCCCATACTAAGAAGGGAAGGAGATGGATGAATAAATTATTAAGGGCAGCTCTGAGCAATCCTATATCTCGGTGAATAGCTCCTTGTTCATAGAGGCTGAGCAAGAGTCTATGTTGGTCAGCATGTCTAACTGAGGGGCCAAGAAGGGGCCTAATAATGCCCAGTTAGATTTTATAGAAAAAAAACAGTAGTCTCTTACAATATCTTATAAAATAGCTGCTATTGTCCTTTTCTTGTGAAAATATAATTACTGTAATTGTTTTAAGAAAGTATGTTCATTGCAGAAAATTTTAAAAATATAGAAAATAATAAAGGAATTAAAATCACTTATAATGCAATCATCTAGAAATGATCCTTATGAAGAAGGTTTTAGTATAATTACTTCAACTGTATGAATGATAATTGGAACAGAGGGAAGATTCAAGAAGGAGAGGCCATATGAGAAACTATCATCACCATCTAAGTGCAAGGTAGCTCAGTCTACTTGTGCTGCGGTAACAAAATATCATAGACTGGGTAAATTATAATGAACCAAAATATATTTGCTCATGGTTCTGGAGGCTGAGAAGCCCAAGATCAAGGAAATAGTGTCTAGGAAGGATTTTCTTTCTGTGTTATCTCACAGTAGAGGGACAAAAGAGAGTGAGACAGAGAAGAACCAAACTCTCCCTTTTATAATGTATCCATTACTGCAATAACAAACACAGTCCCCCTGATAATGGCATTAATCCATTCACGCCTAATCACCTCCCATTAGGCCCCAGCTCCCAACACTGTCGTACTGGGCACTACGTTTTCAATGCATGGTTTTGGGGCAACACATTTAAACCATAGCACAAGGTAGTAAGTATCAGACTCACTGTAAAAGGATTGAGGAAAGGAGGATAAGAGGACCAATTTAAGAGATAGAGAGAGAGAGAGATTTAAGACATATATGGATGGATTTAAGATATACATGTATGTATATATTTTCCTTTTTAAGTAAAAAAAATTATCATTGAGATATGCTTAATGTATCTCATTAAACATATTGTAATGATAATTAGTTCAAAAGATTAGCCATGTAACGCTACTAGTATAATTAAGGGATAAATATTTAAGAATATGAATTAAGATAAGAGTAATCATCTTCAGGGATTTCTTTTATTTAATTGTGAAAGAAAAGCCAACATCTATTTTAGAGACTTGGAACCGAAATGTGAGTGAGAAGTTCAGATGAGGGGAAACGATACGGGGAGCACTGGGGTATCAGTGGTAGCACATGACCAGGAAATCAATGAGTTACCGAGAAGCTGAGTGCTGAAGGCAGGGTGAAGGGGGAACACACTTTTACAAGTTATCCTCAGCTAGAAAACCAGGACAAGGCAAATGAAAAACTAGAGGCAGGAAATTAAAATAGTTTAAGTGTGGAGGCAACAATTTCATGTTTTAGCAAGAAGATTTCAAGGATGAATGTTGTTGGTAAGATAGTTATTTACATGCTTTTGATTGAAAATATTCTACAACTCACTGTGAGTGGTGTCAATGTATTAGTAATTAATGGAAAGGATGGATGGTTAGGAAAAGAAAACAATGAATATATTCCATAAGTTCATCAGATCAAAAAGTGCTTTCACTGAAATTAATTCAGAGCAAAAAGGTATTGAATTTGGAGTTAGACTTCCTAGGTTAGAAGCCTGGTCATTCCACTGATGCGATGCAGGATTCTAGACAGTTTATTTATTCTCTCTATGCTTTGGTTTTCTTCTAAAAATCAGGAAAAATTAGAGAACCATGTCACAAATGTAGATGTGAGGATTAAATAAGTATCTATAAAACACTATGTGGCTGACACATAGTGACTGCTATGTAATTGTTTGGCAGTATCATCATCATCATCATTATAATCATTATTATTAAATGATTAGTAAGACTTTATTAGAGATCAAAAACTCTAATACAACAAATATTTTCTGAGCATTTTATAAATGCAATTACTAAGAAGAGTGATTGGGATATATTAAGACTTGTGTTTGTCCTCAATTCATTTTTTTTTTTAATTTAATCAGTTTGGCAACACGCTTTTACTGAGTGTCTAGATATGCCAGGTGTTCTACCTGGCAGAGCATGGAGACAATAACACAGTATGATTAGTGCCCTGACAGAGGCACACACAGGTGCTATAGGACCACAGAATAGTGACCTTTTAGTCAGGAAGATGTCTGTGAACTCTTCCTGAAGGACATGAGGAAATCAGATGATAGAGATACGGGACTGCAGGCTGGCCATTCAGCCATTACATTCAACCAGCTAGGTTCTGATCTGTGGATGACCATGCCATGCAGAGGTTAAGTATTGTGACTGTCATTCCTGGAGAAGTACAATCTGGAAGGCTAATCTGAGGTATGTGTATAAGTGAGGAGCAAGAGGAATATCTCAGAAGGCTTTGGGGAAGAGGTAGTTCTTACGATGTGTCTTAGTTCCTTTAGAGTTGCTATAATAGAATGCCTGAGACTGGGTAGTTTATAAGGAAAACAAGTTTATTTAACTTATGATTGTGGTGACTGGAAAGTTCAAGACTGGCTACCTGCATCCGGTAAGGGCCTCACCTCCAAAAGCAGAAGGGAGCAATGTGTGCCAAGAGATTACATGATGAGAGATGGGTGGGTTCCTATGGGCACGTGGAAGTGGAACCACGTGGAGGAAGTGGAGGATGGTGCTGTCAGAATCTTTTTAACAACCAGCTCTCAAGTAACAAATACAGCAAGAACTCCCTCACCTTTGACAGAGGGCATTAATCTATTCATAATGAATCCACCCACATGACCCAAATACCTCCCACCAGGCCCCACCTTCTAACATTGCCACCTTGGGGACCAAATTGGAACATGAGGTTTGAAGAGGACAAACATCCAAATCATAGCACATGGACCCTGAATGATAATGTATAAGCATATAGAAATGTGAAAGGAAAGAGCATTCTTAAAAAAAAATAAAATAGGATGAGCCAAAGGACGAGATTGGGGTGAGTGAGAAGAAAAGCATATAGAGTATGTATTGAGGTACTGCTGCTATGTGAATTTATTAGCAGAGAAAGGGGTACAGTGTGATTTTTTTTTTAAAAAGACTGGGCATTTTCAGAGGGTCTGGTGTTATAGGACGGCCATTTTTGGATTAAGTAGTCTGATTTGATTCTGAAATTTACGAGTCTTGAATATTCCTAAAAAAGAAGTGCATTATCAGAAGATAATTCCAAGTTCATTATGAAGGAGTTAGTGGAAGTAGAGTGGCATATATGGCTACAGCTATAACCCAGATGAAAAGAGAAGAGATAAACTAGGGCAGTTGCTTAGGAAGACCAAGAAGAGGTAATCGCTCTCACCACTTCTATTCAACATAGTACTAAAAATCCTCGCCAGAGAAACAAGGCGAGGAAAAGAAAGGCATCCAAATTGGAAAAGAGGAAGTCAAGTTATTCCTATTCACTGAAGATATAATCTTACATCTGGAAAAACTAAAGTCTCCACCAAAAATCTCTAGATTTGATAAATGAATTCAGCAGGATGCAAAATCGGTGTACAAAAATTAGTATTGATTCTACATACCAATTACAATCTAGCTGTGAAACAAGTCAGGAAGACAATCCTGTTTACAATAGCTACAAACAATAATGAAATATCTAGGCATAGATTTAACCAAGAAGGTAAAATATTTCTACAAGGAAAAATAGAAAATACTGATGCAAGAAATCAGAGATAACACAAACAAATGGAAAAACATCTCATGCTCATGGATTGGAAGAATTAATATTGCTATTATTAAAATGACAATCCTGCTCAAGGCAATCTACAGAGTTAATGTAATTTCTATCAGAATACCAACATCATTTTTCACAGAATTAGAAAAACAATCATAATATTCCTACAAAACCAGAAAAGAGCCCAAATTGCCAAATCAATACTAAACAAAAAGAACGAACCTGAAGGCATCACATTACCTGATTTCATATTATACTACAGGCCAATAGTAACCAAAACAATATGGTACTGGTCTAAAAATAGACACATAGATTAGTGGAACAAAATAGATAACCCAGAAATAAAGCCACATTTTTTACAACCAACTGATATTTGACAAAATAGACAAGAACATACACTAGAGAAAGGACAACCTTTTCCATAAATACTTGTGGGAAAATTGGATCATCATATGCAGAAAAGTGAAACTGAACCTCTATCTTTCACTGTATATGAAAGTCAACTTAAGATGAATCAAAGATGTAAACATAAGACTTAGAAAATACTACAAGAAAACCTAGGAAAAACTCTTCTGGACATTGGTCTAGGTAAAGAGTTCATAACTAAGACCCCAAAGCACCAGCAATAAAACAAAATAGACAAATGAGACTTAAACTCAAAAAGCTTCTGCACAGCAAAAGAAATAATCAGTAGAGTGAATAGACAATCTACAGAATGGGAGAAAATATTTGCAAACTATTCATCTGACAGAGGATTCATATCTAGAAATTACAAGAAGCTCAAACAACTCAACAAAAAATCAAACAAATAATCCCATTAAAAAGTGAGCAAAAGACATTAATAGACATTTCTAAAAGAAGACATAAAAATGGCCAACAGACATGAAAAATGCTCAACATCACTAATTATTAGAGAAGTTCAAAGTAAAACTACGGTATCGTCTTAACACCACTCAGAATGGCTATTATTGAAAAGATAAAGCATAACAAATATTGGTGAGTTTGTGGAGAAAAGGGAACTCTTATATACTGTTCCTGGGAATGTAAATTAGTACAACCTCCATGGAAAACAGCGTGGTGATCTCTCAAAAACTAAAAACAGAAGTACCATTCTATCCAGCAATCCCATTATTGGGTGTCTATGCACAGGAAAAGAAATCATTGTATCAAAAAGATACCTGTGCCCGTATGTTTATTGCAGCACAATTCACAATAGCAAAGATATAGAATCAACCTTAGTGTTTATCAACAAATGACTGGATAAAGAAAATGTGGCATATATACCTAATGGGGTACTATTCATCCATAAAAAGAATGAAATCATGATTTTTGCAGCACAATGGATGGAATTAGAGGCCATTATCTTAAGTGAAGCAAGTCAGACACAGAAAGACAAATACCATATGTTCTTACTTATAAGTGGGAGCTAAATAATGAATACACAAAGGTGTAGACTGTCAAATGATAGACAATGAAGACTCAGAAAGGTAAGGGGGCCGAGGGGGGTGAATGATGAGAGGTTTTGGGGTACAGTGTATGTTATTTGGGTGATGGATACTCTAAAAGCCCTGACTTCACCACTACACAATCTACGAATGTAACAAAACTACACACATATCTCATAAATTTATACAAATTTAAAAAAGAAGAGGTGATCAGCAATGTCATGCCAAATGTTTAGTGATTTGCTTTGTTTAAAATAATCACACACAGCTATTCAAAGTAATTTTTGTGTATAACATAAATGTTCCGTGTACCATTTTTAAACTGGAGGAGAATAGATGATTCATTGCCTTAGAGAATATTGCTTTCTTTATAATATACTTTTAAAGTAAAATAAAAAATTTTTAAAGTTTACCAAATTTTTGAGCACATGTCTATGAGTAATCTTAAAGTCTAACACACTCCTAGCAATTTAGAAGAAAGTTTCTGTGGAAACACATTTTCCAGTACTCTATAATCATCTACAGTCTGCTTTGTACCATGCACAGAAATATTTAAGTGTGTTGATGATATTCATTTTCACTTGCAATCTGGTTTAACTGGCAACTGGCAAAACCAGTTAAAATTAAGAAGATGGATATTTTGAGCTAAACTACAAACAATTCTGCTGGAAATAGAACGTGATAACTAAATTGCTATCATTCATGCCTTGCTCTCTAGACTCTGGCTAATGGCGGATTAAAGATGCTACAAGTTTCCTACATTGAACATAACAAAACAGACCAATAAACTGGCTCTCCTTGAGCATCTGAAATTTTCTCCAGACATCTCACACATGCGAAAAGAAAGTCAGTGCCAGAACAAATATTCTACTCAACAATTTCAACAACTAATATGTTAAGCAGGAATTTCTCTCTAAACACTACAGACTTGAAAAAAAATACCCTAGTTTAAGTGCAGGTTTAATCCACCACTGTGTGCATACCACACAGGGATAAGTAGATCATTAATCTGAACCAGCTTTACCAGTTAATTGAAATATTTGGTGTGTCACTCAGAGTGTTTCTCTAAACTTAACTATGATTCGGACTTAGAATCTCTTTAAACTAACAACAACAACAACAAAAAGCCATCTTAGAGAGAGGATGGAGGAAGAGCATCTGTTCTGCAAAACATCCCACAGCAATTGGTTTGGTTTCTCTGCTAATTATGCTCCACATCAGGCTGGGAGATTTAACAGGTAAGCTTTTATTATTTACTCTGATCTCTTTGTTGGAAGATGCCCCTCTGGTGGCCATAAATCTATTTTAAAGAAAATAATTAATTATAAGTGCATCTCAAAAATTGATGGTGAGGGGAAGAAATCAAAATACTTTGGACCCAAAGCTTTTTTTGCTTTTTTGTGGAGTTGGCTGTTCATTCTCTCTAAACTTTTAGTTACTTTGTACACATGGACAAGAAGCATCATTGTCAACTTTAATATCTATCTAACAGACTGCATGAGAATACCCAAAAGCAAAAGCAAAATTGTGTCCCAAGACTCTAATAAGAGAAAGATGCCACAGAGAAAAGAAGATCTGAGCAGATCAGTCTTTGAGGTAGAACAATCCAGATTTTCGCTTTCTTGCCAACTGCCAAAGAATTTCGAGAAAACCCATCTCACCACTGCAAGAGGAGACCATAGAGGTCTTTGGAAAAACTCATGGGAGAGGTACTTCTCCTCCCATTCCTTCACTATAAGGAATCATATAATAGTAATTTTCAATTAAAACAAAATGTGAAAAAGCATTGTTGACAAATTTTACGTCACTATGGCAAAAGGTCTACAATAACCGAAGTTCAAGCAGTTATGATACCTTCTTTAGTAAAAGCACCAGTGTCTATTTCATCTCATTGTTTTAGTCCCTATAATATTAAACCTAGTGAAACACAATATGCAATTAATTAGATATAACTATGATTAAATATTTGTAAATTAGCAAATATGCTAAGTGAAAAAATCAAGCTAGTCTCCAACCTAAACTTCACAAAGCTCTCAGAATTTCTATTTAATCACTTCTAAATGATTCTCCACCAGAATCAGCCAGCTTCAGCCTTTAACTCAGTCAGTCCATCAGCTTGGAATGACCTCCTTCCTTCTGGTCTTCCTCTCAGTTCCAATCAGTGCTCACTGAGTGCTCATCTCCCCTAAGAATTCTGTACCCACAGGAAGCTACATCTTTCCCTGAATTCTAATGGAGTCACATGTATTGTCTTTTGTCATTTACCTATTTGTAAGTGATTCGTAGCTCTTCAGCTAAACTGTGCAGTCTTAAAAATCAGGATATATGATTTTTTTTTGTATACTTGCCCAAAAGTGATATTCATTGAATAATGCTGTACAAGTCAATGAGTAAGTATATTTAAAGAAAAACAAATCAATCATCAAACAAAACATATTAAGATCCTACTTTGTATGAAGTGTAATCCTATGGACAAAGGATGACATATGTACACACACACACACACACACACACACACACCAGGGTCTTGATCAAGTAAGTTTATTTTATACTTAGGAAAATAAGACCTAAACTGGTGCAAGACAGGCAATGATGTATAGATAATAAGTATAAAATGGGCAATTAAAACTTATTAGCATAATTTTTAATTTATATATGTATATAATTTATGTACATTTGAGTATTGTTTGGGTGAGGGAGAAGGGACAAAATGGAGGAAGGTGAACAAGATGGAGCAGTACCTGTTGTTTCCGGGTTCTTCATCACCCACTTACCCACGTGCGGGAAAATACAACCCGCACCCGGGAAAATGCAGATCAACTGAGCAGGCGCCACATGACCTCAATCTGAGGAAACCGAAACTTACCCGGCCACGCCTACGGAGACGCCTCTATCACGCCCTTATCCCGCCCACTGCCCTCCCCTTCCAGTACCAATGCATAAAAGTCCGCCGCCTGCAGGAGCCGGTGTGACTTCTTCGGCCCCCNCGTGTGGGAAAATGCAACCCGCACCCGGGAAAATGCAGATCAACTGAGCAGGCGCCACATGACCTCAATCTGAGGAAACCGAAACTTACCCGGCCACGCCTACGGAGACGCCTCTATCACGCCCTTATCCCGCCCACTGCCCTCCCCCTTCCAGTACCAATGCATAAAAGTCAGCAGCCAGCAGGAGCCGGTGTGACTTCTTCAGCCCCTCTTACTTGTGGACCGGAGAACCTCACCCCAGGGCACCGGGGCGACTTCACTGGCCCCATACCTGAGGACGGGAGAACTTCGCCAGAGAGTGTGTGCATATTTGCAATAAAAGACTGCCATTTTCTTACGTACTTTGGCCTCATGTTTAACTACTTAGCTCTCCTAAATTAAGTTATATTAAAGTAAACTAAGACAAGTATAAGTGGAACGTTGAAAGCAGATGGAGCCAGCATTCCAGGCAGAATGTATCAACCTGTAAAGCTTTATCCCACAAAACACAAACACAGTGTCGGGGTAATCCAAGTGTTTGGAGTCATGTCCTTTAAAAATCTTGGTTAATTTTATCGGCACTCATACAAAAAAAGTTATAATGATTTTATATCTATATAATGTGTATATTTTTAAGATAGAGACATTAAAAATAATTAAAATTAATCTCTTCATAGCACTTATTTGGGAAAATAGGCACAACCTTATCATAAAACAAAAGAGCAGGTACTACCTCAAGCAAGTTAAATACTGTTTGCCTTTGTAGACTGTGTGTATAGTTACATTATACAACATTTATTATTGAGGATTTTGAGAAAGACTCTTAGCCTAACTGACCTCAGTTTCATAATATTACATAATTGTGCATGTTCTTCATCTGTAAAATAAGAGCATTAAACAAACTGATGGCCAAGTTTCCTTTAAGCTTGCTTTATTTGCCCAAAACAAATACCAGGGACACCCCCTGACTAGAATGAAATGCCTCCTAGATGTTCACACCAAGTAATTACTTTTATATAATGCATTCAGCCTGGAGAACTCAAGGATCTCTGAGATTCTACTCTATCTTATTATTAGAAAATCTCCATAAGATGAGTGTTATTATCACCACTCTTCAAGAAGTTAAATGAAGGCTTAGAGAAACGAAGTTGCTTGTTTATGGAAGGTCGAAGAAAAGAAAAGCAGGCAGAGCCAAGAATACACCTGACATCATCAATCGTTTCTTTTGCCATACCCTAAAAGCATCTCAAGAACAGATTGACAGTAAATATCACTTCTCTGGGTTTAGAAAACAAATGTATGGAAACATGGAGGCAAAGACTGGATCTGCTCACTGGAAAGGCAGAGAACTGTTCTCTAGTTGGACCAAGTGATCTGTACTGTTAGATGCACTTGAGTGAACCAGTGGGGTAAAAGGTTTTAAGTGTCTCAAAAGAGAGAACTGTTTCTACTGCCTTCCTTGAAAGGTATGGATTCTGCACACTTCACTGGGTCCAAGACACTCTCTTTCAGGACTACTCCTCTGAGAATTCCAAGCTTGGAATGTAACTTACACATCAATTATTGTTCTGTCAATTTTACAGGTAAGAAAATAGCACAAGGCATAGAAAATTCACAGATTTTGAAGCCACCCGAAATGAACTTTGAAATAGAGATCTGCCAACTTTTTTACTTGTGAAATCTGGAATATGATGGGTAACCTCTCCACCCTTCCTTATCTGCAAAGCAGAGATAACAGTACATTACTCCTATGAGTGTTTTGGGCATTAGATTATTATGCAAAGAACCTATCATGGTGGGATCACTTACTTGCTGTCTAATTATTGCTAACCTGGAAGGCTTTGGGGATGGTAATTTAACTAAGTCACAAAGTTCCATAGGGAAAGTGTTCAGGGCTTTGTCTAGTTGTCTCATTTCCCTATAAAACAGAGCCTCTACAGAAGAACCACAGTTAGCATTTTGTTAATAATTCTAAAAAAGCACTAAGGTTTGTCTTTAGCCACTGGATTTATTAGCATGAGCAAGGACTAGGCGCCTGAGGCAAATCACTACGGGGAATAAATTAGGCACAGTGAAGAATGAAACTCATTGTTATGCAAACACAGGTTAAAAATGCAGTTGTGTGAATTTTGTTTGGCTTTGTTTTAATGAAGGAGTGAAGTTTGTGTGTTTTAGCACGCTCGGTAGAAGGGGCCCATTTCCACCCCAGGACTCATTTCCTTGGAAGGCCGGTGGTAAACCTAAGGCAGCTGGTAAGTTTAGCATTTTTTGTTGTCGGTGAAAGTATGTAAGAAACAAGGGCAAGAATTTTCATTGGACTGTCAAAGCAAAGATTGCAATAATTTTGTAAAATTTTGCAATAAAATGATAACTCTGTGAAGTGAAGGCAATGTTCATTAGCTCGGTAATGGCAATCCTCTCACAATGTCTGCAAGTGTCATAGCATCATCACATAGTACAGTGTAGATATATACAATGTTTGTCAATTATACCAAAATAAAGCTGGAAAAAAAAGAAAGGAAAGAAACATGAAAAGAAAGTGACAATTGACATATATGTTGTGTAGCATCAAATAAAACTGTATGTGAACTAACACCATGTTTGTAGAAACAGGAACTCAACAGTTAATGTCAATCTTATGAAATAAATATTCTTAAGATGTTTATATAGGAGTACAGTTTATGCAATTGATATGTTCTTAAAACACGAGCAAACATAACATAATTTTACAAATTAAAACTTTTTGTCATGCTAGCAGGAAAAATATTTGAAAGGATATTCTCTGGTCAATATTTCTATAAAAGTTACTTATCTCATTTTAATATTAATTCTGTAGGTTGTAAACTGGTTCATTCTGAGAGCCACTTTTGTTAATGAATTCTTACCAAAAGCAAATTCCTTTAGGGCTTAAAAAAGTTGCAGCGCACAGAATCACACAGGCAAGGAAGACTTTAAGGCTGTTGCAGTAATGGGAAGGACACCAGAGCTCAGTCTCGAACTCCACTGGGAAAAAATGGCTGGAGAGCTTTTAAGAGCTAAGACTGGGGATGGGGAGGAGGGATTTTAGGGCATCTGTTTGCTTATTGACCTTACCCCATGGAAAAGTAAATTTTCTCCTATCTTCAGGACAGGAGGCAGTTTTACAGCTTGGAAAATGTTAGGCCCCTATCCTCCCACAGAAACTGGGAGATAGGGATGCTATCTTTTTTGATGATTTCTTTTCAAAGAGATGACTCCCAGATCTCTGAGAAAGACAGTCCTGAGTTGCAAAACTAGCAAGAGGTTTTTTTTTTTTTAAGACAGAGTTTTGCTCTTGTCACTCAAGCTGTAGTGCAATGGTGTGATCTCGGCTGACTGCAACCACCACCTCCCAGGTTCAAGTGATTCTTCTTACTCAGCCTCCCCAGTAGATGGGATTACAGGTGCCTGCCACCATACCCGGCTAATTTTTGTATTTTTAGTAGAGACGGGGTTTCACCGTGTTGGCCAGGTTGGTCTCAAGCTCCCGGCCTTAGGTGATCTGCCCTCCTCGGCCTTCCAAAGTGCTGGGATTGCACATGTGAGCCACTACTCCTGGCCCCTGGACAATTTTTAAAGCAGCTATATCCAAACTTCCTTGTGAACAACAAATGGTTTTTAGTAAATCATTCATAAAATAACCCACATCGAATAGCTCTACTTCCTGCCATTTTCTTTCAACATAAAATTTCTGCAAAGTAAACTCCAAGGTAGATAAATGAGGAAAACTATTACATAAAATGGTTATTTATTTATTTATTTATGTCCTGTTAATTTTTTTGTAGAGATGGGGCTTCGCCATATTGCCCAGGCTAATCTCAAACTCCTGGACTCAAGTGATCCGCCTGCCTCAGCCTCCTAAACTGCTGGAATTACAGGCGTGATTCACTGAGCCCGGCCTTGAAGTGGTTATTTATACACCAGTAAAAAGTCAGCCAATTGTTTATCAAAAGCAATAAACATGGAGAAAAGTGAAAGGAAGAACAATTGAGCTCTAATGCTTCTTTCTGGTAATATTTACCCAGCGGGCCAGTTATCTCTCTGGGCCACTGCCATTTGGAGAAATTATTTGTAATGAAAGAACCCCTACCCTTCTGATCTTTTTAGAAGATAAGCGTACATCACTCAAACTCATATCAACCAACACATAGCTGGTTTAAAAAATAAATGAGGAGAAAGGAAAGGAGGAAGAAAACACATTTCTTCTATAACTTGCTGGAAACCCTTAGGATCTCCTCAAAGAGTTCACCCCTTTGATCCCAAATCTCATAATAATAGTGCTGTTCAGGTTCTGTACAAACCTCAAGGAATGGTGCTCCCACTTGAGCACATGCAGTGTAACCTAAACAGATTCCCAAACCCAAAGTCAAAAGCCCAGGCCAGGAAAATGCAAACCTCAAAAATTCCAATAAACTGTGTTCTCCCTGTGATAGCAAAGGGTATAACAATGCCTGTGATGGAAGAAACACATTTGAGAAAGTCCTGCTGCTTCCTCGCTTCCTTGTACACACACACGCACACACACACACACACACACAC
>NW_016804163.1:6672509-6693254 GCF_001698545.2 Rhinopithecus bieti
CCGGCTAATTTTTTGTATTTTTAGTAGAGACGGGGTTTCACCGTGTTAGCCAGGATGGTCTCGATCTCCTGACCTCTTGATCCTCCCTCCTCGGCCTCCCAAAGTGCTGGGATGACAGGCGTGAGCCACCGCGGCCGGCTGGCGAGAGGCTTTCAATAAGATTTGCAACTCAAAGACGTAGAGGAAGAATTTAAAATTGCAATTTTTTAAAAGTAAACACTTATTTTTAAAAAGGAAGGCGAGGATTCTAGAGGCATGAAGAACGGTCTAAAGTTTAGAAAAGCTGAGAGGAACATTGAGGCCTCCTTGAGCAGACTCGTCATAAAGGAGTTTTAACGAGAGAACCTGGGCTCCCCCACACTTCAGAATGTTCTATAATATCTCAGTACATAAAATGTGTCTTTGGGTTCTCATTCCACTATCCCCTCTGACACCCTCATGTTCCACCTCCTAGCTTACCCCCATAGGCAGCCTCCCCACACACAAATGCACCTGCAAATCATTCCTACCTCATTTTCCTTCTTCTTTGCAAAGTCCTCAGGCTGCAAAACCTAATTTTGTTCCTCAGTGAGGCTTCCTTGCCTCATGCACCTCACCTGTGTTCTCAGTGGGTTGCCTGATGCCATAAACTCTGTGTTCATGCCCTAATGGAAGGCTCATGGTAGATTATTGTGTCATCCTTCTAAGGATGCCTGCATATGTACAGTGGATATTTGGGAACACAATAGCTAACTCACTAGACAGGCCCTCTAGAAATTAGTGTTAATGAAATGTGAACAAGGCGGACAATTTGGGTTGAAGATAAGGTAGAGATGAGTGTAGTCTTCAGAGCCTCCCCTAAATTTCAGCACAGGGCCTTCCCTTTCCCTGCTGTATTCTTTCAAAACCAATGGTGGCACTAAAGCATCCCAGATAGCTGACGACAAATGGGTGCAACACCACAGCCCTGCATGGAGGAAGGTAGGAGGAGGGAGAAGGGCGTGTAGAAGCTCTCAGAAAGTTTTCAGGCTTTTTACCTCTTTATGTATATGTTCTTTTATGATCATCACAACACTCACTATCTTTATGCACAAGCTCATTTTCAAAAACACATGACATAGGCCAGGAGCGATGGCTCATGCCTGAAATCCCAGCACTTTGGGAGACCGAGGCACGTGGATCATCTGAGGTCAGGAGTTCGAGACCAGCCTGGCCAACATGGCAAAACTCCATCTCTACTAAAAATACAAAAATTAGCTGGGTGTGGTGGCATGCGCCTGTAATCTCGGCTACTCCAGAGGCTAAGGCAGGAAGGAGAATCACCTGAACCCGGGAGGTGGAGGTTGAAGTGAACCAAGATTGCGGACTTGCACTCTGGCCTGGGTGATAGAGGGAGATTCCATCTCAAAAACAACAACAACAAACAAACAAACAAACAAAAACCCATAAAATACATGAGTATTTTTATGAATAAGTATCAAAGGAGATATCAGAAAGTTCCAGTATTGACATAGAGTGTAAATGTCATCAATCAAACCAGAATCCTCCTGACTCATAGCACACCCAGAATGTCCACTTAGTCCCATTCAGCAATCCTCTGGTTAAGGAGTTGGAATAAGAAATTGAGGCACCCGTCTCCTCCCCCAAAGTAGAATTCAGAAAACATCCCTAAATGTATATGTCTTTGGCAAGTTTGCGCTGTAGAACCCTGAAAGTTATATTTTCTTTCATTTTTATGTGCTTCCCATAAATTTCATGAATCTCTGCTTAAGATTTTGTAATTATTTGTGAACATACCAATAGAAATGGATATTTGAGAGAATTACAAGTTTCAATGTGCTTTAGAAAGTCTACAGAGTCAGCCTCCAAAGAAACATTATGGAAAAGAGCAGCCTCTTTGTATCCATGACTGGGTGGGCTCCCAGCAGCAAAGATCAAGGTTATTGATCTCTTCTCTATACATCTGCCCTACACATTTGGGTCTACTGCTGAAGTTGAGGATTACTGGCCATCTTTTCCCTACAGGTGAAACAAGGGCTTTCGGGTAATATAGCACAAATACAGCACTTACACTTTTCCCTGGAACTGGGAAGACAGCAGAAAGCATGTCTCCTCACTCTCATGGGCAGTGTAACTAACTTAGAGGTCTAAGCCTGTGGGTCTTCTAAGTCCTGTAAGTGCTTACGTTCCATTATGTGCAAACTACCTGGGGAAGGGTGCAGGGGGTAGGAACTTGGAGGGCACAAATTTTGAACTTGAAAGAAATAGTCAAATCAAGGAAAATAATTAAATAATTTATAGCTCTTTTCCAGGATAAATATGCAACTACTCTTCTTGGGGTAATAATGATAATAATCTCTTTTCTGCTTTTTACTCAGACGTAAGCATTGTGCTACATTATCTGCTAGGTTTTTATTTTAAATTGGAAAGCTAAGTATCATCTTCACTGGAAAACTAAGTAAATTGGTAAGGCAGTAAGTGGCAGAGTGAGGTGTGGTTCCCTGGTCCCTCTGACTATAGCCCACGCTTCTGCTGTCTCTGCCTCTGCTCTTATAGTATCTACCAGAGTAGGGAGTAGTTAATTCTAGAATACTGTGCAAGAGTGGAAAGACCAGGAGTTTGAGTGTCAGAATAACATGGCTTTCTTTGAATGCAAACTCTGCAATATACTCAATGTATAACCTTAGAAAAGTTGTCTAACACCTCTTACTGTCAGTTTCCAACCTATAAAATATAAGAAATAGTCATGATAGCTCTCAGTAGAAGGCTCAGGATATAGTAATAGGTTCACAGTAACTATTCTTTTCCTCCCTGGAGTATGGGAGGTGGGGAGAACTATTGTTTTCTTAACAAGGAATTGAGAAAAACTCAGTAAAATTGCTGGCATCTCAGTAGGGGGAATTAATGTGCCCAGATGAAAAACCAAAAGTCATTGATTATGAAGTAAAATAGAAAAGATTCTTTCTGGAAAGAGAGATCAATGACTAGAGAAAGACACCCAGGTTAGAGCAGGTTGAAGATAGGCAAGATTTGTAATAAATATCTATAAAACAATGAAGAAAGAGGGGAAATAAAAGAATTAATAGCCAGTCTGATAAAATGCTGCCCAATCCATAAGTATAGAATCTTGCTCCTCAAGATCAACAAAATCATACCACTAAATTGTATTATATTATTGTCTTCTATTCTCAATAAAAATAAACACCAGAAATAGCATTTATCTTTGAGAAAAATGCATATGCTAATCTTAAGTCCACATATTTTATTCCAATGGAAATATGAATATTTTCCTGGTTAATCTGCCTTAACATCCTATGATAGATGTTCCCATTGTTCTTCAGGAACAAACAAGGTAGGATTTTTTTTTTAAACAATGTGCAAAATGGAAACGTTTGAAAAATAGTTTCTTAAATCACAGTGTGTAGTCGCTAATGGGCTATGACAAGCTATTTTTCCAGTCTTCCAATTTCAATCCATATTTCTGAATAGCTTTGTGAGATTTTGCATTAGTTTCACAGATTTCCCCAAATGATTATGCCGCGGTAATAGAATAAGGAGCATCTGCGGCAGGCTGATTGTATCACACAGTGTTTACTGAGAATGAAGGACTGTCACATGCATGCTGATCGGAGAAATAAGCTTGAAGATTACTATTATTAAACAACCAACTGTTAAAAGATCCACACAACATATTAAGGGGAAATACAGAATAAATTGGTTTTGTTGCTTAAGCCAAATATTTTGGAATTCATCCACAATAAGCTCTGACTTTTTCTCACCATGGTCCTTGATTTTGTGATAAGTTTGCATACATTATTCTTCCCGGAGGTGCATTTAGTTTAATTAAATTTTACTATTAAAAAGTATTAAAGCCAGCTTCTCATAATCCTTAGGAAACCTGGCGTGGAAACACATTGCTTCCCTAACACTTTCCTGGGGGAGCTTGGACGACTTGAGTCGGGCAGATTTAGAGACCCGAAAGCCATCCAGAGAGGGCAGGGACCCAGCCATCCACCACCTGGTTCTACTCCCACCCTAAGGTTTGCCTCCTCCAGGCAGCATCATACGGTAACAGGGTTAGAGGTTAAGATATTTGTGTTCTACTTTGGAATCTACCAGCTGACTTAGTCTTTTCATATTCTGTTTTAAAATACTATGATTACGTCTTTTCCTTACTATTCTATAAACAAGAATTCACATTTGAAGCACCAAAAATGACAGGGTATCAGGGAGCTTATTTTCCATTTTGAGCTGCACTCAGAAACTTCTGGTCTCCTTAGGCTCTCCCCCGGTGTTGGCTGAGAACCTACTGGGTGCCGTATATTAGGCTGGAATCTGGGCGTACAGAGGTGAGTAAGGTCAAGTCCTCTCCGCCAGGAGATTTACAGTCTCATCCTGAACATGCCCTGCCTTAATCCCTATCTCACACTGACAGCTGGTCTTGAAGGAGGAAGAGTTGCAAGTTCTGCTAGTCATTCTGAAGGGAGGAAATGGAAAAACACAGTATGCCACAATAAGGCAACCATCTTGACAAAATAAATGTGAAAGTATGCAAACTATATATTTGAAGGTAGTTTGTCATCTATTTTTTCTCACATAGTCTTTCCTCTGATGGATTACTGAGTGCTTATTTGATCCATGATTGTCAATCATCCATCCTTGCAATACTTAACAAAACAGAGACCCACTCTGTTCTCAGAAAGCACTGCACAGAGATTCTAAAGCACTAATCAGATATAGAAAAACACCCCAGTCACCCTGCATTGGAAACAGAGAAGTGCTTTCTGAGCCATACTGCCTGCTGCGAGGTCATTAGCAGTGCGTCCATCCACAGCAAAGTGTTTTGCCACAGGTAATAATGGCTTAGTTTTTCCTAATGTTTTCCAAGTATAGCATGAATGAACCAGTCAGTGTTTCTATCAGGCCAAAGCAAAGGCTCTTCTGTTGTTGTTTATTTTATTCTACATTTCTTACTTAGCAGCAGAGATCTTTTTAAACTTCTAAATAACTCGTGCAAAAAAAAAATTATCTAAAATATGGACACAGATACAGGTAAATGTCTAGACAACGCTAAGTCACTTCCAAAAAGAAGGTCCCCAAGTCCTCTGTGCCGGTAACTTTGTAGGTCACCATTAAAAAATCTCAAGCATTTTTTTCTTCAAAAAATGTCCCATTTATACCCCCAAAGTCTTTCCAATTTACCTTTCTATGCTACCATTCCTCTATAGTACTGTCAGTCTAGTATAACCCAGTTAGCTGGTTACATTGTTCAAACTATTTTACTATCATCCAGTTGTAGAGACAGAAACAGACAGGCTTATACTCCAGCTGAACCGAATGTGCAATATCAGCTTAAGGTATGTTCCTGTTCCAAGCCTCAGTTTTCTCAGTAAAATGCAACTAATAAGCAGATATTCTTTGCAGAGTGAGGAGAGGTTAGGTTATGCTACAACAACAAACAATCCTTCACTCAGTGGCTTTACACAATAAAATTTTATTTCTTATTCATGCAAAGTCTTCTGTGGGACCAGAAGGCCTCTCAGGGATCCAAGATACCTAATAATTTTGACTCTACTATCTCAACACAAAGCTTCCTTTTAGATGTCCAGGAGAAGATGGAGTAGAACCGGTGCGTCCAATCTTCTGGCTTCCATGGGCCATATTGGAAGAAGAAGAATTGTCTTGGGCCACACGTAAAATACACTAACACTAACGATAGCTGATGAGCTAGAAAAAAAAAAAAAAAAAAAGAATCGCAAAAAAAAAAAAACAAAAAAAAACCCTCATAATGATTTAAGAAAATTTACAATTTTGTGTTGGGCTGCATTCAAAGCTACCTGGGCCACATGCGGCCCACAGGCCAAGGGTTGGACAGCTTGGAGTGGAGGGTCTTGCATTGGCAATTAATTGAGTAATTTAGCCTGAAGGTGGTGCACATCAATCCCCTTCCATGTCCAATGGCTAGAACAAAATAAATGGCTACATCCAACCACAGGGAGTCTAGGAACTGCAGTCTTCCATGTGCCAGGAAAAAAACAAGATATTTCTGAACATTAGTAATAGTTATATCTACCAGAGTTATTGTTAAGATTAATGAAGTTACAGATAAAAAACTTCCCAGCATACCCAGTATACTTTCAAAACTGGTAGACGCTGAATACATAGAAGGCATGATCGTGATGATGATGATGAGGCCAATGATAACAGTGAATAGATGACTCAATATGTAAATAAGCAAATTATGAGTGTTTCATTTAATTACTCAAATATTCACATGCTTTATCACATGAAACACAAATTTGTTGTTAGTTCCAATTGTAAGCCTTCTGACCAAAACTGTCCTGATCAGTAAGAATCATGGTCTTTTCCACTTAATTTCTCCAACCTTTCACACCGTCTTGCATTACAGGAGGTTCCTAACATGACAAGCTATCATACTCTTTCATTAATGGGAACCCTCTTGAGGTCTGTTTCCTGTACACTGACCCCAATTAAACAACTTTGTATTGGTGTCCCTGTTTCAAGACCCTGTTAGCCTACTTGCTAATGTTAGTCTCTTAAATTACTCATCAGAGTACCTCCCATGGCATCAAATACATTTTTCTCAAATCCTAAATGAAATTATTACTCTTCTACAAACCCATTTCACACATCTACAGCAGTGATTTTCAAATGTGGGGTAAGAGAGATTGATGTGTTGTAACATGTTCTAGAAAAGCTTTAGGCAGAGCTTTCTCCCCTCCACATAGATAGGAAAAGAAATAAAAGTTAGTTTTAATCCCCTGAATGGGGAAAATAGCATTAGATGTATTATGTTTCTTTCTTTTTCTCCAGGTTCCATCCTCCATTGTATAAATACTTTGCAGTCTTTGCCAAGGCTCTACTCTATATGTTTTTACACAGAGGGATAGGTGAAAAAAATATATATAATCAAAGTATGTATTGGGGCCAATTGTACACTTGTTCAGGGTTGGTTCCTCAGTGACAGTGTCTACTACACACCTAACACTATCAGATTGTGGGTGTGACTTTCTTGCCCTCCATCCTAGGGGCTGTATATGTAAGCACAGATAAGGAGTTGTTTCTCAATTCTTGTTTGTTTCACCCTTTATTTTCTTATCACCTCACATTTGTTCATCTGGTTCTAATTTATTCGTCCTGGGAGACAACTCAGGACTTCAGTGACCAAGGAATGGGAATATAAAGTCCTTGGCTCCAAAACAGCAGTAGCAGTTATGGTTAAACTAGCATAGTTGCCTACTTCTCTGACTTGAGTTTTCATCTTTCCTTCTCTCTGTGCACCCACCTGAGGAGGGTGAATGGACCACCGTCAGCTTATCATGCTAACCCATGATATTCATGTGTTTCATTTCTTTCTTTTATGATTTCTCCTTATCTCTCATTTTTCAGGCACCCCAAGCCATCCTTAGATTCCTTTATAGATTTAAGCAAGTTCTTAGCATGCTGGCAATTTTCCAGGAAAATCTTACCCTTCCTTCAACTTTAACAAAGTGGGTATGTCGCTTCTTCAATTTGTAGAGTTGGATCATTATCCAGAAATCAGAAATCCCCATTTTTTTTCTTAAGGCTAGTGGTCTCTCAACCTGGGTCTGAGGCTCTGCTACAAGTAATAGAAACCTGGATGTATAATTCTGTGCCTTTACCTTCATCAGTAGCACACCAATTGTAGATTTTTAGAGGTTGCTTGCCTGCCTTGTCTCAGCTCCCCTGCTTGTGCTCATTCTCTCCATAGTTACAGCAGGATAACTGGTGAAGCCACCTTCAGTGGCCTGAGCCTGTTCTGGAGAACCCTGCTCATGGAGATGTAGAGCCAGCCGATTGTCATCCCCATGGCCTTGGATATTATGGATAGGTCTCAGGTGGTAGGGCCTTACTGAACTTTAATCCTCCCTCCAGAAGGTGGATTTCAATCCTCTAACTCTACTCTCTAAAATACATTGACCACATACATGCCTCTTCTTCTGCCAAATTAACACAAACATGAGAATCCAAAGTCCTTTTGTATCTCCAGTGTCACTCAGGCTGCAGTATATCTCTGTGCTTGGGCAAGCCTGGTTTCTATTCTCTAAACCCTCCACTGCCATGTCTCCGGGAACACATATGCAGAGGATTTTTTTCCATTCATTTTCACCAGTCAAAAATGCAGTAGGCAAAAGCCAATGCTTCCTCCATGCCCATCTATCCCAGTGCCTTCAGGTATACAGCCATCATCACTCCAGCTCTGAAGCTTGAAGGACTTCAGAGATTTCCCTTCAGTTTTTGTCTTTCCTCGACACCATGCTGATTCACCAGGATTTATCACCTTTATGGGAAGTACAAAACATAGGTCACAGTCCTCCTCCTTACTCCTTCACACTCTCTCTCCTCCACATGTCCCCAGTGTTCGGTAGCACAGGGCCTCTACCAAGCATTCTATTACTTGTCTTTTTTTCTGACCCAGAGTATGAGCCCGGAACAATTGAGGTTAGGCACTTCTAATCCAGGTTCATTTGCAATGAATCTGTCTTCACCTCCACCAAAGACTATGATTTTCAGTGATGACTCAGGGATCTGAGCTCTTTTCTCCATGGGGCTCCACCATTTTGAATTTCTTCTCTTTCTGCCATGCAGAGATGAGAAAATGAGGTTGAGGACTTGGAAAAATATTTTATGGGCCAGGCCTGGAATTGGTGCACATCAGTTATACCCTATCTCTTAGCCTAAACATCACTGTCTGTAAACAGCAATCTGCTCACTAGCTTCCAAGATTTTTTCTTCATGTGTCACCCTCCAAGGTAACCAGGAGCCTTCATCTCTTCTGTGATCACATAAACAATGCAGGTGGCAAGTCTGCGACCTGAGCCACAATCAGGAACACAAAGAATGAAACAAAGTTGTGTTTTCTTTTCCTTTTCTTATTCTGCTTGCTCCTCTAATCCCAATTTTTCCTGCATCATTTTTCTGCTCCTTGACTCGCTGGAAGCATCATGACCATACTTGGGTCAGTGTGTTCTCATTCCAGAGACACACACGTGGGATGCAGCCTGTGGGTTAATTATCAGAACACTGACAAGGCAGCATTGATTCAAATGACAAATTAGTGTTATTTATATATCGGGGTAGCAGAGGCATTTTGCAAGTGTCATCATAGAACCCAGAAACTCCAGATGACAATGGAGGAAGGGGGTATGAATGACAGAAAGAGGAATGGGCAGAGGGAGAGGGCGTCTTTGAACATTTGTTATTGGAACGAGAAGCTTCTGGGTGGTGACAAAATAGATCTAAGTTTGTAAAGGTGGAAGTCAGTGAAACAGCCAGGAGCAGGTATGGAGTAAAGACGTGATTGCCAGGAAAGCCAGAGGGTAGGCACATTCACAGCCAACCTACGTCCAGACTTCTAGGCATAGCACATGTGCCCAGGTTTATGGAAACATGCTGGGAGAAGCTAATCTCAAGAGCAAGGGAATTCGGAGGCTAAGCAGAGGTGAGCAATGGATCACTGGAGAAAATATACACAACAGTTCTGAATTGAAGGGTAACCTGAAAATGCTGAGGTGCTGTAGCATTAAATAAACCTTCTAAAGTTCAGCTGCCAATCAGGGCTTCAGTTTGTAGAAGTAGAAATCTCAAAGGCTAACTCTGTTGACAAATTGCTAGTATTCCCTTCCTTCCCTTAAGCCAGAATGTCATTGGAAACAATGTTACATGCATTCCTACAAACAGTAGCACCCAGGTATGGCCAATTGCAGGGCATGAGAAAGCACAGGGATGAAAGCCTTTCTAATTATATCTCTTCATTTTCACTCATAACTGCTATTTCTCCTAATTTGGTTGATGTAAAAGTAACTGTGAGCTATTGGAAATTGTGATGCCTCTCTCGCCTACTAACCAGGTTCTCCCTGTGTCATTTCAGAGATATTTATCATACTGTTGATATTATTGGATCAGCTGTGGCCTCTTTAAGAAAATGAGTTGAGCAACTGCGTGGATCATAATTTCATTTTAATGCAAATGTTGGGGGATAAGCACACCATTGCCATGCTATCCCTTACCATGACCATAGTGTAAATGTAAGGCATCATTTCTTTGAACACATGTATTCTACACACACATACACTCACACATCTCCCCCAAAGAAAAAGAAATAACACATAATATTTATACAATTTTAGAGGGGTTTTTAAATTCTTAATGATCAATTTCACTAGATAACATTCTTTTTTTTTTTTTTTTTTTTTCCGAGATGGAATCTCACTCTGTCACCCAGGCTGGAGTGCAGTGGTACAATCAGTTCACTGTAACCTCTGTTTCCCAGGTTCAAGGGATCCTCCCGCCTCAGCCTCCCTAGTAGCTGGGACTACAGGTGTGTGTCACCAAGACCGGTTAATTTTTGTATTTTTAGTAGAGATGAGGTTTCACCATGTTAGCCAGGCTAGTCTCAAACTCCTGACCTCAGGTGATCCACCCACCTCAGCCTCCCAAAGTGCTGGGATTACAGCCGTGAGACACTGCACTCGGGCTAGAAAATATTTTTTATATGCACAGTGATACCTCAGGGAAGCTACATGCCAGGTAGAAGCAGAAAAATAAAAAACTTTTTTTTCTGACTCTTGCTCTGAGGTCTTAGAGCATCCAAAGGGTTTGTGGAGGAGGTAAAGGGAGGGGAGCTGGGGGGCGGGTGCTGCAGTAGTAAAAAAGGAGACCAAGAACAGCACGCTGGAGATGCAGGGGGAGAGTGAGGGGTATTACGCCCCCCAACCCCCACCACCGAGAATAGAACGATTCCACAGGGCCTGGAGGAGGAAGGGTAGACAGGCCTCTGGGTCCCAGGAGGCAGCCTGGGCCAGATTTCCTGGCTGTGTTCATCAGGAGAAATGGACATAAGGTGAGTGTCCAGACAGACAGGTCCCTGGGCAGCCTCAAAGAAAATTCTGTTTGATCCGGGAAAGTGAAGAAGCAGCAGAGAACTGCCACTCCTAAAGGAGGCTCCCAAGCATAACACTTTCTAATTTCCCAAAGAGGTTTTGCCCCTTCAAGATAGGCAGAGTCCTTGCTACTTCTCTCCCAGCAAAATAAAACAAAATCTGCCGTACAATAAACCCCAGTGAGGGGACCCAATCACTCCTCTTCTATGACATCCCCTGTCATTATCAAAATCTGAACCAAAGCTGCTGAAGTGTCAGCATGTGAAGGCAAGAATGATCATTGATTAAGGTGCAGATTGTGTTCTCAGGAGGAGAATCTTCTTTCTATGGATGCTTACAGTTCAGACACACAAATGAACACTCCCTTTTCTCTGCCTCAAAATTAAGCTGAAGTCTGCCTTCCTCTGTAATACATATTATGTCTATATTTCTTTATACAACTGTCTAGAGGAAATAGAAAGCAGAGAAGATGAAGACTTCGGGAACCCACTTATTATCCAAGGAGGATGAGGAAGACTCCAAGTGGTTATCCCATACCTACTCCCCACAATATGCATCTAGAAGGTTCTTTCTCAGAAGAGCCTGCCACCTGCCACTCACAGTGGAAACTTCACTAGGAACTTTGCTACCCATTCTGGGTGGTATTAGGCAATATGTTCCTATGTAGGTACCACCTACATCTATAGGTCTTTGCAAAAGACTCAACACTATAAGAATAGAATCTTTCTTTCTGTCAAGAAATAAAAACTACACCAGATTCCATTGTAACGTAGGCAAGTCATGGATTGGCGTAAGAAATACATTTTTAAATAACCATATACATATGTAAATATTTGCCTATTTGAAAACCTCACAACACTTTCTGTGCCTGTAATTGTGATGCTTGTCTATGTCCACAGATCATTCTACATTTTTTGAGGCTAAAATTAACATCACCACTGACTCTAGTATCCAAGCAACACCAAAAGAGTAGTTATAGATAAACACAGCATGGACAATAACTCAAAAAGAACAAATTAGGAATCTCCCCTTGGTGTAGGGTAGGTATTTTTGTCTTAAAACATACAATGCTGGTTATCAGCCATGGAGGTTAAAATTAAAAATTCAAACACATTTGGCAGGAGTTCCTGAACTGAGAAGAGAGAAAGTAGGGGAAGTATAATATTCTACAAGAAAATGACTAAAATAAAGACATACATTTTTAAGAAATGTATGAAAGAAACCAAGCCCTTGGACAGAATATAAAATCAAAATCAAACACATTTTAGACCCAGTTTATTGAAACTGGAGAGTGCTGAAGACAACGAGAAAACAACCAGGATGAGAAGTGCCCCGAAAGGAAGATAATCAAGAGGCTTTTCATTGGTAACAAGAGAGACTGTGAATAAGAAATGCTATCCTCAGGCTACTTAGGAAAAAATAATTGTCTACCCATACTCATTTGAACTTTCAGTTCAACAGTGGAATCAAGAAATCTACACACAAATGAAGACTAAGAGACTACTATTTGAGAAAGACAGGAATTGATGAGGACAGAGGAATTAGTAGCAACATGGAGCAGAGAAAATGGCACACACACGTGGACAAATGCATACACTACAATTTTAAATTTCTGTTTGTGTTTTATATCTTCTGATTCAGCAAGCTAGAAATAGAATGTGACCAAGAGGGTATGTCAATAAGAAAAAAAAATCCAATAAGAAGGAACTAAGAGCTGCTTCGGGTGTTAGGAATTATGAGAACTAATCCGCTACAGAGCATGCTTGTCCTGCCTGCCAAACATAAGTTGATCACTGGCTCACTGATATGGTGTGGATCTGTGTCCCCATTCAAATCTCGCATTCAATTGTAATCTCCAATGTTGGAGGTTGGGCTTAATAGGAAGTGACTGGATCATGGGGTCAGAGTTTTCATAAATGGCTTAGCAACGTCCCTCGTTGATACTGTATAGTGAGTGAGTTCTCGTGAGAGCTGGTAGTTAAAACATGTGTGGCGTCTGCCCACTCTCTCTCTTTCTCCTGCTCCGACCATGTAAGACAAGCCTGCTTCCCCTTTGCCCTCCATCGTGATTGTAAGTTTCCTGAGGTCTCCCTAGAAGCGGAAGCTATTATACTTCTTATAGCCTGCAGAACCATAAGCCAATTAAATCTCTTTTCTTTATAAGTTACCCAGTCTCAGGTATTTCTTTATAGCGATGAAAGAAAGGCCTAATATACCTACCTATCCTGATTTTTAGCATTTTGGTCATTTCTGGTATTTGGGTATGTATCTTCAGTTCGTTATTTAAATTGCCATTATATTTTACCCCTTATACTTACATTCCCAATATAAAACAGGGGACTTGTAACCACAGAGTACGTATTGCTGGAAGCTGACATTCTAAATATCTACTTATAATGAATCCAAAAAGTTGCTATGAAACTCTAGGGAAAGGTAGAAGATTAAAATGCTAAGTTCTATTATTGTTTTTTAGCCCTTGAGTATCAGTTAATATATCTTACCTCACTAGATCATGGGAAACAATGCTGAATGAGCATAGCAAAGGGAGAATAACTGATAGACCTTTAGCCTTCTCTCATGAAAGCATTTCGTCCAGTTGCTGCTGAGGGCTTTGTGCTTGTGTATGTTTATGGGGCAAGTGAGGATGAATTTCAAATGTTTCTGATATGAACAGCAGTCACTGGGGTATCAGAACACAGGATGATGTTGTCGGTTTGTGAAACTGACTAGTTGTCAGGACTTGGGAAGGCACATGTTCTAGTGTGGAGTTACACTGAGCACTTCAGGAAATGTCTGGGGAATCTATTTTCCACTATAAAAATATGACTGGAAAAATGTTAAGTAGTAGCCCAAAAGAATCAGCCACATTCAAGCAGCCATGTTCATTTGTGGGCTACAACCTACCATGTGGAAAACTCTGGCTGTACAGTCACATTATACTCAAGATGGATTTCCATTTGAGTAACTGATGCTGTAAATTTGGTGTTGCTCTTCTGTGAGGCTGCTGCAAGGAAATGAAGATGCCATAGAAAAATGTAGTGAGTTACACAGTGTTCCCCAAAAACTTCTTCCAGAAGAAGCTTTCCTCCCAGAGCCTCAGAATGTGACCCGATTTAAAAAAGAAGGTCTTATTAAATGTAATCTGTTAAGGTGAAGTCATAGTGGATTAGGGTGGGATGTAATTCAGTGACTGGTGTCCTTATAAGAAGGAAACTTGGACACGCACACATACATAGAGGGAAGACAATGTGAAAGCAGACACACAGAGAAAATGCCATGTGACAATGGGGGCAGGGATTGGAGTGATATGGCCACAAACCAAAGAAAGCTAAAAATTGCCAGCAACCACCGGAAGCTAGCAACATTTTTTCCGAAAAGCCCTCAGAGCATGTGCCTGTCAACAACTCCATTTTCTGCTGTTTTAAGCCACCCAGCTTCTGGAACTCTGTGACATCAACTCAAGGAAACCAATACAGAGGGCATTGTTCCTATATGAGCACTGTTATCTTTACCCTAAGTAGGGTGTCCCATTCTTGTCCCTCGATGCTGAGTTAATGATTACTGCTCAGGTTCATTTCATTCTGAAAATACAGCTTCTCAGTCCCCTGCCCTGAACGGAGGCAATCGTGAAAAGGGGTTATCAAATACAAACCCACCATGAGATTCAACTTCGAATGGAGATAAACAGCACTTTGCAACAGTAGATGTGGGGTTGCTCAGATCATCTGCAAAGATGTCCAGCTTTGTGCTCCTGAGGGTCCAAGGGTCTTTCAAACCATCTGGAATTTTCACAGGAGGTTTTTGCGGAGGAATCCTAGAAAGGTCTCTTGAAAGCAAGCACCCTGTTTTCTCCATAAAATAAGTGAGGATACAAACACACTCTATTGCAAACAGAACAATCACAACACTCTTCACCAGCACCCTTCCATGGGACATTCATTCATGGCTCTCCCACCCAAAAAGCCCCGAATCTGAACATAGCAGGCGACTGCCTGATGTGACAAAACAGGAAGCCATATATGGGCACACAGGTGCACGAGTCTCTCAAGTGCTGATTTTCAAATGCTGTAAATCCCAGGAGAAATACACAGCTATAACTGCACAGGAGGCAATTTGCCAGAGAAAAAAAGAGAACATTTATTTTTGATTTCAAGTGAAAAGAGAAAATCAATTCATTCAAAGACTTTATGAGTCATTTCAGTTATTTGCACTCACTTGCCTAGGGATGTGGGTAAAAGTAGGGTAAATTGGGCTTCCACAAATAACCAGTGAAGAAGATGGGCTGATTTCACAATCCTGGCCCTGACTGCTTCAACTTGTACTGGGAAGCCCCCTGAGGAAAAGCAAAGCCCAGCACCGGGACAGTCCTGAGATTGTGGTGAACACACAAGCCCTCCTGTGACATTCTTTCTTCACACTTCCAAGAAGTTTCATGTAGTGGAGAGCTCCAATTGACTTTTTGTGTATTTAATTAAATGAAATACCATGCTTGAGTAGCTTTGAGGGGGTGTTAAAGAATCACACAGAGCAAACTACTTTGGTCTACACCTAATTACCTTATCTATTACACAAGGCTTTCTATAAGGCAAAAGGATCCTGTCATAACCACCATCTCCCCTGAAGAAAAAAATATATTTAACTGAAAACTAGAACTTCTGGAAGTTAGCCAGCCAGCTTTCTTGTAAAAATAATTGGATATTAAGTCTTTCTTTAAAAATATATGTACTATGTCAAAGTAGGGGTGCATTATAAATAGAGACTGCTACTAATTCAGTTGCAAACTGTAACTAGCTTTCACTTGATATTAACGCCCAGAGCAATACGGAACATCTTACAGCTTTGCACAACTTTGAATTTATTTGTGTTCCGAAAAAGCTGTATGTATGTTAACAAGGAACCACAGAACACACCTTTTTTGTGCCGTTTGACTGGCAGACTTTGCTGTGTAGAACATATCAAGTATTCAGGAAAGGGCAACTCACAACTTGAAGGATGCAAACATTACAAAATCCACCACCTGCAACAAGAAACAAGGATCCCAGTACCTAATAAACCAAGGGACTGGTTTTTATTCTCCCCGATGGTCAAGACCAAGTCTTTGCACTCAGTTCTGAGTTCCTACCATTACACGTTAAATCCTCTGAGAAATCCTACTACAGGAAAAAGACAAGGTAAACCAAATGAATTCAGGTGACCAGCTAGCAAAGAAGATTTTTATTTTCAGGAGTGAGATCATTTTAAAGCTTAAGAGCAACTCTCTCACTGTTGATGCCTCCTCCATCTCTGGGTCCATCCCTGCCTCAGCAGCACCTTGCATCTTACCACTGAAACCTGTACTTAGTTCTCAGCAGGTTTTAAATGTCTGCTGACCTCTCTGATTCTCCTACGAGGCTATGAGTTTCTACGACTGTGCCTTATTCATCTTTTCACCCATCACCACCTCACCCAATGTTTGGCACAAGCTCAGTGATTAATAAATAGGACTTTTAAATAAATGTTTAAAATCACAGATTTAGAGAGTACACATGTATGAAATGTGACCATATTTAGGGACCACAGAATACACAAGTAAAACACTAAAAGTAATGTTTCCAGGGATATAGCATTTAATATATTATAAGGAATATCTACTTTTTAAATTACAATATTTGTACCTCTTCAGACAGTAAAAGTAAACGAATGATTGGTGATAAGAAGAAGAAGATCAACAGTGGAACAGAGACAGGATATCTTCTCCTCCTACTGATTTGAATAATATCCCTCTATATTCTCTCTCCTCAAACAGCCCACTTTCCTTCTATTCCTGGGATGGCCGAGGTTCTTTCTCCCTCAGGTCTTTCTCCTTCCTTACATTGCACGAAACTTCAATGGTCCTTGTCACTTGGCTTAGTGCCTTGACCCTACCAAACATTTTTGTCAAATTTAAGCCAACAGCACACGTAACTTCAGAAAGAGGCTTAGGGTCATCTAAACCAGGCTAGGTGCAAATAGGGGACATGTCTAAGGCTGTTCAGGTTCAGGCTTTAAATGAGCACCAATTCACACGGAAGAATAGGGGACTTTTACACTCCCGGGGTTACTCACTTTCGTTGTGTTTCGCAGCATTCACTAAAAATAATAATTTATTTTCTTTTTTCACTTGCAGGATGAAAAGCATCTGGTCCCACCCCTGGATATGATCAACCTTCATATATGGTGTATTATACATGGTGAGTAACCATTTCAAATTCTTTCTTTAAAGTAACAAACCTAAGAAAACAATTAACCCTATTTATAGAGTTTGTCATAATTTGTTTCCCAAATTAGAATGTTACTTATGACTAGGTCATGAACTCACTTCAAATTTTCTACTTCTCTTTCAAGATGGAGAGCCACTGATTGAATACAGAACTGGTATGTGATCTATGCCAATGAAAAAAGAATTATCCTCCTTATCGTTGCATTCTGCACTCTGGGTTACACTTCTAACTGCCATGATTTTTATAATAACAGAACTCACTCCTGGGTCTTCATTTACTGCTGTACCTCTGAACACTGTTAGGCTTATGAAGAGCTTACAAAGGCACTAGGAACTAAGAGTTTTAAAATCTGAATATTGACATAGCAGAAGGCTTCAGATTAGACGGATAGTTTCAACTTTTATATTTCTAGCATTATCTTTAAAGAACAATGTTGGTCAATAATACATAATAAATCTTTAATTTTGTTGTTGGTTAGTTGTTGCCACCTTGCTCTCCACTCTCTTGTCCCTTATCTCAGTAGCCATCTTCGCGACCTGCAGAGATGAAAAGGGAAAGTAGGAGGTGGAAACTGGTCAGCAGCCTTCTGGTTTATCAGTCATACCTGCAAAGGTCAAATGTGCAAAGTGTCAGAAGACAGTGGTTAGAGTGAGATTCTACATGCTCTCAATGAAGAATAAAGGTAAGTTCAATATTTCATGAAACAAAAAAGGTTTTTTAATTTATTATAAAGGAATGTTTCTGTGGCTACTTTTTTATTAGTATTCAATATGAGGACTTGAAATAATATTACTTCTGATAATAGAGTGCTTAAAATGTTTACTTTTTTTTTTGCAATCTAAAAGCTCCCCTCTGACCAATGGGGAGTAAATTCTTTATAGCTCTTTTTAAAATGATCTTATTGTATATATTCTACTTTAAAAACCTTCATAAGTCTTAATAGTAAGAACAAGCAAATCTGAAATTATAAAAAAGACACCTCGTGCTCAAACCTTGAACTGAAAACATAGCAGTTACAAGTTTTGCATTATTGTTTTCCTCCAAAGTTACAGTAAGTTGTATTTCTAAGAGAGTAAGAATCCCTTGTCTTGAGTAGTAATTATAAGCTGCTTTTTGTGGCAAATATTGTGTTATTGAATCACCAGTGGTGGGGCAGACTCTTTGGTTTTTACAAAATTGTATATAATATAAATCAAATACAGAAAATCTTGAAAATATACAAATAGATTTAATTCACGGCACATTAATTCAGCTATTAGCATCTTTAAAAATACATCTTTCGTGGCTGCATAATATTCTACGATAAACGTATATTACAACTTTTGTAAATAATCACATATACTTGTATCCAGTTATAATGATGGAAATATCGTTACACTACATAACTTTATAAAGTCCGTTGCAGAAGCATTATGCAGACTTACAATTCTGTAGACTGTACATGAGTTCTCGCCATGTCCTCCAGAATTCTTAGCATTTTAAATATTTACCAAATTTATTAATTTTAAAAATGCTATTTAAAGTTTTATTGGAGTCATATAAAAATGTTATTCCTCTAGTTATTTTGGCCATTCTTCTTATTATTGTACTTCTTTGTAAATTAACTTTGTGTTCATTAAACATTTTCTAAGAAGGCATTCAAGATTTCTTTGGGAATTTCAGTAGTCCCTCATATGTTCATTAAATATTTTATTATTGTGTTCTTTAACTCTAACTTATTATGTTTTGTGATACAAAGGAGATTTGAATATGTCATATAGTCAAATCCACATTCCTGAATGGATATATTTATTCCCATATTATATTCATTAATTTTTGGTATGATTGTTTATAGTTGGTGTTGTAATTCATCTAGAATTAATTTTGTTATATACTGTAAATATATAAATAGCATTATATTTTCCTAATAGTTAATTCTCAACATTTAATAAATAAATTCATATTTATTCAATTGATTTTAATACCAACTGGATTATACACTATAAACTTCTGTGCATGTACCTATTTCTGGTTTTACTATTTTCATTTATTCTCCATCTAGTCAGCTATATTAAGCATTTTAACAGTATAGTTAAGTCGCTTTTATTATCCCTGTTTTCAAAATATTTTGCTGTTTCGCACATTGATAATTTTACATTTCAGAACAATTGTGCCAAGTTTTTAAAAACTTCTATGATTTCTAAGTTTTTTGTTGGAATTGCATTAAATTTGGGAAAAATTGATATTCACACAATCCTGAGTCTTTACATCTAAGAGTAAGGACTAAATCTTCATTTCTTCATATCACTTTATCAAGTTTTATGTTATTATGCATAAAGATTCTTATGTATATAGGCACTTGCTTATTAAGTCTATTTGAGTCATCTTATATTATTATCTGTAAACTCTATCCTTAGTAAAGTCTTTTAACTAGTATATAGGAAAGTTTTATTCATTTCTTAATTTTTTTTTATCAGGACCATTATAGAGCTCTGTGAGAATTCTTCAGGCATTTTTCCCATTTTATTGTTGAAATTCCAAATGTTCATAGGGAAAATGGAAATTTTGTTGCCTTTCATAACATTTCCCATGTTTCATAAATTTTCCAGATACTCATTGATCTCTTTTATTTGAAGGCTTGTGTATTTCTTCAGCTCATAAAAGTCCTTATTTCATATCTTCAAATAATTCCATTTTTTTAGTCTTTTATTCAGAAACGTTGATTATGTATATGTTGAAACTCCAAATCTGTTCTATCCGCTATTTCTCTCTGATCTGTTTCTTTTCTCCACCCACTTTCTTTGTGTTCTGTTAGGATCCTCAAGTGAGTTTTCTAGCCAGTAAGTAAAAATTCTGCAGTGTTTGTTCTGTTCTTTAATGACGAAATGCAGTTGTAAATTCCAAAATTGCATTTTTAATTTTCTTAAACTATTTCACTTCATTCAGATTCCTTTTGGCATGTTTTTAGTTTTCAGATAGCTTCTGTTTTACCTCAGTCTCATAGGATTCCGTGTCATCTTTCACGTCTTCTATTAAAAAAAAATAACTCCTCATCTTATATTTTAGTGAGATCATAAAGCAGGTATTGCCCAAATATAATTTATCTTCTGTAATAAATCTCTTCAAAACTAGTTCCTTCCCTGGATGTTGAATACTATGTCCCTCTCCTTATTTTGAGCTGCAAAAATCTTTTCACAGGCCTCCTGTTGGCTGTTTTCTATTTACACATCCTTGAGAAAGGAGAGGTCTCTCCTAGCCTCGTGCTTGCCTGTAAATAGAGTAGGAGGATTATCCTTGTGTCTCCTCACTATCCATCTGCTTGCTGTTAGAAATCGTCTCTCAAATTTTAAGCTCAAAAGGGGATTTTTTTTTTTGTCATCCTTACTGTTTTAATTTAAAATTGCTTTGCCCTTTTAGTAAAGCCAGCAGCCTAAAAGAAATAGGGAAGAATCGTAACCATGATCAGTCAAGGCCAATCTCTGTGTGGCTCAGAGGTCAGTTTTCTGTATCCAGATTTGTTTGTCCTGGTCTCTATGACAGGTACACAGATTGAAGCTTCTTGGAGTCTGCTTGCCCAGAAAGAAATTCTTTTTTTTTTTTTTTTTTTTTTTTTTTTTTTTTTT
>NW_016804163.1:6695841-6722646 GCF_001698545.2 Rhinopithecus bieti
TTTTTTTTTTTTTTTCTGAGATGAAATCTTGCTCCATCCCCCAGGCTGGAGTACAGTGCAGCTCACTGCAAGCTCCACCTCCCGGGTTCAAGCAGCTCTCCTGCCTCAGCCTCCCAAGTATCTGGGATTACAGACACCTGCCAACACACCTGGTTTATTTTTGTATTTTTAGTAGAGATGGGATTTTGCCATGTTGCCCAGGGTGGTCTTGAACCCCTGACTTCAGGTGATCTGCCCCCCTCAGCCTCCCAAAGGGGATTACAGGTGTGAGTTTGGCCCAGAAAGAAATTTTGCTTTACCAAGGGAAGGCTCGCTGCTTAGGGGGATGCCTGGCTCAGCACCAGCTCTCTGCCTGGTTCAGCCATGCTGGAAGCTCTGGACATCCTGGATGATCTGCCCTGGGCTGATCCTTACTCCCCAGCAGCAGAAGTGATTCTGAGGGTGTTGTGCTCTCGGCCCACTGTCGACCCTCACCCCTCCCTTCACCACTCCAAATAAGGGAATATCCATGGGGTGCTGCCAGCACTTGCTTTCCTTAGTTCCCATGTTTGTATCACCTTCTCAGAAGGGAACCTTGTGAAAGTCTTCATCGGTGTTTTTGTTCAATTATCCCCCAATTGCTCTCTTCCAGCAGAAATTATTTGCACTCTCTCAGATGATAGACTCTTTTCCCTAGTTTTCAGTAATAACATTTCTTTTAGTTTGCTGTCATTTTGGCCATTTCACAGGAGATCTAGGAGGAGATAAATGAAATGCCTGGACTCCATCAAGTTTCATCTTACCAAAATGCCATTCACTCAACTCTTCTCCCACAGACCCCAGGTATAGCAAGGGATTTGCATTCCCCTGATCCAGAATCCCTTCAGTGGAAAACTATTTCCCCTTTTTTCGCAATTAAGAGTACTTTTCTATTTCTCATATTTTGTGTGTACCTCTTTCCAATTAAACTGTAAGTTCTCTGAGTAAAGGTGGGGTGACCAATGCCTCCTGGTTTTCCTAGAACCTCTCATGTTTTGAAACCAAAAATCTCCTGTACCAGAAATCTTGTAAACAGGGACGGGTGACTATGCTGCTCAAGGTCAACATATGCTCTATCTTTAAGCCCCTCCCCAGCTCTAATCATTTAAAACTGTCTTGCCTATAGCAGAAGTTAATGACACATATATTAAATGAGTCACTTTTCCCCATGGCTACAACCCCCTATGACTACAAGCACATATTAATAGGGTAGGATTGGCTGGGTGCAGTGGCTCATGCCTGTTATCCCAGCAGTTTGGGAGGCCGAGGTGGGTGGATCATTTGAGGTCAGAAGTTTGAGACCAACCTGGCCAACGTGGTGAAACCCCATCTCTACTAAAAATACAAAAATTAGCCAGGCTTGGTGGTACACACCTGTAATCCCAGCTATTTGGGAGGCTGAGGCAGGAGACTTGCTTGAACCCGGAGGCAGAGTTTGCAGTGAGCCGAGATCGCACCACTGCACTCCAGCCTGGCGACAGAGCAACACTCCGTCTCAAAAAAATAAATAAATCAAATAAATATAAAAATAGGGTAGGATTAGCCTGCAACTGCTAGCCAGAGCAGCTAAGTGAACTAACTGGCAGTCAGGTATATTCATGTGGGGAAGTCGTGAACTTCTTGTAATAAATAAAGTAGCCTGGTTGATTATCTCTAGACACTTACACATTTTTTAAAAAGTCCTCATCGCTGGAGTGGTTTCAGGCATACTTACTAATAGTAAAGTATGGGAGGAATGATGCCTTTAAGGCTAATATTTTTATAGACTCCCTATGATGCCATTCAGTAGAAATGCAAAATATATTTTCCAAAAGCATTGGTGCCTCAGGCTGTCCTCCACAGCCATTTAAAACATTATAATGAATTGCTTACTGGATGTGTGATAATACACTAAATGTGCTTTGAGACATGTCCTCTGTCCTAAAGAAGATTTTGTTCAGAAGGAGTGGTTAAGAGCTGTGACTGTTTACTGCTTCCCCACAGCCAACTCAAAATCACCCCAAGTACATCCTTAATGAAATGTATTCTGAGCAGCTTCTCATTTCTTAAATATTTTAAATGACTTTCCCTCTTTAAATAGGCAGAACAAGTCTTGCTCTCGGCATAATCACTGCACGCAAGCCACAGAGAGTTCACTTGAGAGAAGAACATTCACTGGGCCCGTGGTGAAGATCCACCCCAGTATTATTCACACCTCACCTCTGTTGGAGGGGTCAAAGACCAGGGGAAAGGAAAACAGCCCATCATCCTTAATTTGAAGAATCAGATTTGTCAGCAAATGTTGTTTGTTTGTTTGTTTGTTTGAGATGGAGTCTTGCTCTGTCACTCAGACTAGAGTGCAATAGCGCTATCTCGGCTCACTGCAACCTCCACCTCCTGGGTTCAAGCGATTCTCCTGCCTCACCCTCCTGAGTAGTTGGGACTACAGGCACCCACCACCACGCCCAGCTAATTTTTTGTATTTTTAGTAGAGAAGGGGTTTTACCATGTTGGCCAGGATGGTCTCGATCTTCTGACCTCATGATCCACCCGCCTCAGCCTCCCAAAGTGCTAGGATTACAGGCATGAGCCGCCATGCCTGCCTGGCCTAGTCAGCAAATGTTTTACAAACCATAACAATATTCAGGAGACAAACTCATGAAAGCAGCCATGCAGTTGCTGTTGAAAAGAACGTGAAACTAGAGAAGGCACCCAGTAAGCACCAAGGAGAAATGAGGAGAAACAAAACCTGTGAGAAAAGCCAAAGGAGGTGACATGGGTGAAATTATCCTAAGGGAAATTTTGGTTTTTCAAACATATTTAAGTTTCCTAAGGGCAGAAATTGTGCCTTATGAACTAATCCATTTTTATTCTCATACCTCAGTGCACCCAGTGCATAGAAGTGGTTTTGTGTGGAAATAAGAGATCAAGTTAAATAAATACCACTATCAGGGCAGATAGTCTCTACTTAAATAATTTTAAAAGCACTTTCAATATAGCACAGATTATACAAGCTTTTTCTCTGGAAAACTATGTAGGTGTGTGTTTACATCCTTAACAGGACTTGGAAATTAATCACATATTGATTATGGAGTGACTAATTAATCATTGAACCAAACTTCCCACAACTATGTCATCTGCCTTCAGATATGTCTAAATATAGCAACACGGGGGCCGAGTGTGGTGAAATGAAGAAGCAGATTTTATGTTAGCACAGGAGCTTTCCAGACCAATGGTCTGATTTGAACCCCAGGTCTGTCACTTTCCAGCTGAGTAGCCTTGAACATTACTTGACCTCTGTAAACCTCAGTTTCCTGATTTGCAAAATGAGGATAATAATAACTCCCTGGCACAAGGATAGCTTTATGGACATGGGACCTGTACCATCGCACAGAAGGGCCCACACTTGATCTGAAGTTCTGCTGTACTTCTCCTGAAATTTTTAATAACGATTATCTCTGAACTTGTGTTTTGCACACGAAGTCCAACGAAACAATGGAGCATCCATGTGGGCAGAGAGAGACCCTTGCTGCCCCGTGTGCACACTGTGTGGGCAATGCTCCATGAGCACAGATCTCAGGTGAACACACGGTGTTTGGGAGTTTAGAGAGATCCAAAGGAAAGAAAAGGAAAGCATATATTATGTCTATCAGTAAGCAGGGGACAGACAGCCCAGAGAGGTCACACCTTCTATTTGAACCAGAACTTGCTTTCAATTCAGAAACAGGCAATGATGTTCCAAGAAACATGAAAAATCAGGGAACGCTATCATGTTATTTGTCACTCATTTATTTCCCTGTATTAGTCACCCACTTAGTTGACAATGACCACGTAGTAGAAAAGGGAAAGACAGGGCAGCACATACCTCCTTTTCTTGTCAGTCCTGCCTTATTCATAAATAAGTCAATGGCAGAAAGTGTTGGTAAATGCTAATCAAGACGTGAATTAAAGATAGTTGAGTTAGTTTTGTGCTGCATTTCCACTGGTCTGGTAAGAAAGAAATACATACACCTGTGTAAGCTATGAAACATAAATGGTGTCGCGTCAATGATTCCACATACAAGTTAAATGCTCTAATATTTGCATTTAAAACTGGCATCATACAACATAAAGACGAACGATACAATTCAGGCAGATCATTTACATTTTTAGTTTTTTACTTATAACATCGAAAAGCAAATAAAAAATACCATGACACATAAAGAGAGACTGCAGAGAAAAGGAAGAAGCTTCATATTTCAGTACCATTATCACATCACTTTCTGAATACTTGAGCAAGGGGCCCCACATTTTCATTCTGCACCAAGTCCTGCAAGTGATCACTAGTGGCACATACTGATCAATTGAAAAAAGCAGGTATTTTTCTCACATAAACCCTTTCGGGTAACATTTCCTCAATTTGCCTGATCATAAACATCACCATTAGCACTACTGATAGTAGCACAGATTACAGAAACTCTTTTCTGGAGAACCAATATTGTAGGTGCGTGTCTGCACGCTTAACAGGAGCACCAGGAGAATTTTATTATCAAGTAAGTTCAGAAAATGCCTCGTTAGAAGAATGAGGTTGTGAGAGATGATATCACAACTTTCTATTATTTGATTCTTAGAATTTTATTCTGTGCTTGGCAACTATTCTAATTTGCCTCTAGTATCTATTGTATCTATGATATTTTCATATTCTACTAAAAAGCTCACTTAATGCTTTCTGCTTCCAAACACTTAGTGATATCGCCTATAAACTTTTCCATCTAGGTTTAATGATAGCTTCAAAATTGGCCTCTTCCTGCCTATTGAAACATATGCCTCTATTCTCCCAAATGCACGTTTCCATCCATGTCTTTGAGCCCACTATTTGCCCCTTAAGTATTTTCCCCTCTGCCTATTGTGTGCCTGTCTGGAAACAGGCACTGATATGGTTTGGCTGTGTCCCCACCCAAATCTCATCTTGAATTACCACAGGTTGTAAGAGGGACCTGGTGGGAGGCAATTGAATCATGAGGGCAGGTCTTTCCCATGCTGTTCTCGTGATAGTGAATAAGTCTCATGACATCTGATGGTTTTATAAGGTGAAGTTTCCCTGCACAAGCTCTCTCTTTTTCCCTGCTGCCATCCATATAAGTCGTGACTTGCTCATTCTTGCCTTCCACCGTAATTGTGAGGCCTCTCTAGCCACATGGAACTGTAAGTACACTAAACCTGTCTTTCTTTTGTAAATCACACAGTCCTGGGTATGTCTTTATCAGCGATCTGAAAATGGACTAACACAGGCACAATCTAGGATAATTCATTTCCTGCCTTTCCCCTAGTCCTTACTTCTGTAAATGACATTTCTCAGGCTATTTTGACAAGTTGCTTTCCCTTGGGTTTAGCCAACAGAGAGCCTACAGAGCAGTGGAGGAAAAAAAGCCATCATGTGTGTTTGCGCTGTCTCTGTATTAGTCCGTTTTCACACTGCTATATACTACCTGAGACTGGATAGTTTATAAAGGAAAGAGGCTTAATTGACTCACAGTTCAGCATGGTTAGGGAGGCCTCAGGAAACTTATGATCATGGCAGAAGGCAAAGTAGAAGCAAGCACCTTCTTCACAAGGTGGTGGCAGACAGAGAGGAGTGAGCATGGGAAACTGCCCTTTGTAAAACCATTGGATCTAATGAGACTTACCCACTATCACAAGAACAGCATGGGGAAAACCGTCCCCATGATCCAATCACCTCCCACCAGGTCCCTCTCTCTGTATCTGGGGATTGCAATTCGGATTACAATTCAAGATGAGATTTGAGTAGGGACACAGGACCAAACCATATCCGTCTCTATCTCTGGAAATACTTGTATCTTCATGTCTCCTACTTCTTCCTGACAGTCTATCCTTCTGTGATCATAGCTCACCACAGGTAGCTCTGTCTCCTTGGCTCTGGTAACCCCATATTCCCCTTGTGCCCCAGCCCTAAGGTTGGTCCTGTTTTCTGTTGATGCTGACTTTTGGTCACCTTCCTGTCCCTTTTTTTTTTTTTAATCTGTTTAACTTTTTCAAGACTTTTGCAGCTAATCTTCCCTATTAAATATCACCTCTCATTATACCTGGCAAAGGCTTTGTTCTCATGATGAGGTCCTCCACCACTGCAATCTTCAAAATGCAAGTTTTCCAAAAATTATGTAACACATAGTTTTTGAGTATCTTAGGAGGGCATGACACTGAAGATACCATAATGAAGAAGACATAGTCCTGTTGTCCTCAAGGAACTTACAGTCTCATGGGAGGCAGACAAATCCATGTATGATTACAATATGGTATTTTGGACAAACACATCTGCTTTGGAAGCACACCACATGGACATGAGTCCTGGCTCTGCCACTTACTGACTCTGTGGAGGTGGATAAGGCAGGCACCCTTCAAGAAGGATTTTGTGCATTGAACTAAAGAGCTAGATTGGGAGGTACTCTTTGTACACGTAGGAAATATTTAGGAAGATTGACCAAGCAAGAGCACTGAGATGCATGAAGAATTCCTGATCAGTTTCAGAGCCCCTCTTTAGAACTGTACTTCCATATTTCAGGATGGTGGGAAAAGAAATAAGGAGATGGAAGCAGAAGAATTATTTGGCCAGTAAGGTCATCTGGAATTACTGGTCAACTAGAGAGGGAAAAGAAAGAGTTGAGAAAAATCACAAATTTCTGGTTATTTAGGAAGTCTTTCATGACTCTTCTAGAGCTGCCTGATTTGCTTCTCTCTGAATTTCTATTGAGTAATGGTTAGTACCAGACAGTAACTCATTTCCTTATCTCTAATTCTGTTATGTATTCATCAGTGACTTCCCTCCACCCAGATCGAGAAATGGAGACTTAAAGGCAAAAGCAGTGGTATATTTTTCTATACCCAAGAGTGTTCCCTATAATATTTCATATATAAAGGTATTTAACAGATTTCTTTGATGAATCTATGTTTTTAAAATATATTTCAAAAGTGTTATATCACTATAAGCTAGATTAAGTAACAATGTCAAGAATTCAATAAGGTAACTCTAAATTTTAGCTTTCCAAAATATCAACTTACTAAATATTAATTATTAAATGGAATAAAAATGCAACTTACTTTTGAGTTTGATCTTCTATGGTTTCAGTTTAGTTTTACTAACCATCTTTAGTAATAAAGAGCTGCTAATGGCATGATGATTCGAATTCAGAGAACCAATTTGATTGGATTTTCTGATTAAGTAGATTAATGTTAACTATGCAATATGATGCATAATTATCTATCAAACCCCATTTTTTAGCTCTGTTTTAATGGAGGGCTAACTGCATGATTAGAAAATGAAAAATACAGTTTTTCAGGATTCATTTACTGTAAGTTGACTGAAATTGAGTGGAATAAAACCCAAGTCTATTTGCCTTACAGATGCTATTTCCATGTGTATAATAATTATTTCCTAACATTGATTTGAGAAACTGTAATTTGCTTTCACATTTAATCAATGGAGAACAATATTTGGATCAGAATTCTTTTTGAGTAATATCATAATTGCCACATTATAGACCCTCTCTTTCCCTTTTCTTGCCAGCAATATGAGGTTTCTCTTTCCTACTAAACTGTTCAGCCTGTTTGGAATTCATGTGACATTTTACATGGAAAGAAGTGTGAAATGCCACTTTCCATACTGCTACCTTATAAATTATTCATCCCTGCTGTTTATCAGGCAGCTTCTGCTTATAGATAAGAAGTCACCTCTCGTTTGCTGCACACATCATGGGGCCTGAACAATCAAAAAGGGTGTGTAGCCTGCTAACAGAGCAAGGGGAAAATCCAAGCAAGAATCGTTTGGAATGAGACTCTTCCATCCTGAAACAAGCCCCACCAATCTTCTTTGACATGCAGTGATAATATTTAGCTTGCTAAAGTGCACAGCTGAAAGAAAGATGCACACTCTCAATAGATGACAGACAACAGAGGGTAAACTTTCCCAATCCTGAAGGGTAGCTTTAGTGAATCAGAGGTCAAATGAGCAGCTGTTGTTACCCTTTCAAGCAACCTTAGAAATTTCCAAAGCTACAACTATCAAGAAATTCTCTATTTGTTTTTTCAATTTTTGGAAAATATGACAGTGATCCTATCCACATTATCTAATTATCCATATTGTTTTTCCTGTGTGGAAAACAATTTTCCCACTGTGGTCAGGTTTTGATATGACATATATTTTGATCTAGAATATCCATTTTTTTAACCAACTTAACATAAATCTATTGGTAAAAATATAACAGCATCTTTATGCACTTGAAAGCATAATGGATTACAATGAAGCCTATGAGAGGAACAGCTAAATTTATTATGACTTTAAGTGATTGTTAGTGATAAAAATACCACTGAACTAACTAGAACATTTTTGGGCCAGCTCAGTCTTCCCCATAGAGAAACTTTCTTCACTGCTCTTAATTCAATCCTAACTTTGCATGCAGTATAGGATTCGAGTTTATAAATCTCATTCTACATTTTACCAATCCACAAAATGCATATATTAAGAACATACTCTGTGTGTAACAGTATGTTAAATGAAATACTATGGACAACTGCAAAGAAACCTAAGACACACAGTGGAGGGCCTTCTTGACCCCCTCAGTTTAAGAAAGGCAATTCCCGACCAGGTGCATTGGCTCACGCCTGTAATCCCAGCACTTTGGGTGGCCAAGACAGGTGGATCACAAGGTCAGCAGTTCGAGACCGGCCTGACCAACATGGTGAAACCCCGTCTCTACTAAAAATACAAAAAAATTAGCTGGATGTGGTGGTGGGAGCCTGTAATCCCAGTGACCTGGGAGGCTGAGGCAGGAAAATCGCTTTAAACCATAAGGCAGAGGTTGCAGTGAGCCCAGATTGCACAACTGCACTCTAGCCTGGGCAATAAGAGCAAAACTCCATCTAAAAAAAAAAAGAAAGGCAATTCCCACTTATAGATTAAAACAGCTTCCTCATTAGCTAATGGCAGTCTGCACCAAAAGTCAAACTTCCACTCTTTAAAGCTAGAGTTGTCCCAATGTCTTCCTTTATGAGACTGCATGCTGCCTGGGCAGATAAAAATGACACATACAGCCAGGCATGGTTGCTCACACCTGTAATCCCAGCACTTTGGGAGGCTGAGGTGGGTGGATCACTTGAGGCCAGGAGTTCGAGACCAGCCTGGCTAACATGGTGAAACTCCATCTCTACTAAAAATACAAAAAATTAGCCGGGTGTGGTGGCAGGCGCCTGTAGTTCCAGCTACTCAGGAGGCTGAGGCAGGAGAATGGTGTGAACCCTGGAGGCAGAGTTTGCAGTCAGCCGAGATCGCACCACTGCACTCCAGCCTGGGTGACAGAGTGAGACTCTGTCTCAAAAAAAAAAAAAAAAAAAAGAAGAAGAAGGTATTATGTTACCAGAGTCAACTCTCCTTGAATGCACATCCACAATTTTTTCATAGAGCACTCGTCACTAATATTCCACACTATATGTGGTTGATGACATCATTTAGCACTGATTCTTCACACCTCCCTGTTCTCATACTCTTTTCCAAACAACTGCCAAGCCACATACCTGCTTTGATGGACCTGATGCTAGAAGAGATGAAGCCTTGAAGAGTTGTGCTTGGGTATTATTCTCTTGCACATCTACAAGCATCATGAGAAGACTGGCTCCTATCAGGTGAAAGATATATGTGGCTGAGTTTCATCAGCCAAGTTTAGCCTAGACCATCTAAGCCTCAGCTGCCTAAGTGAGCACAGCCAAAATGAGCAGAGCCCTCCAGGCAAGCCCAGTTTGGATGGACGAACCCTGCAGAAGCATGAGAAATGCATGTTTACTGTTGTTTGCCACTGACATTTTGTGGTTGTTTATTGCAGAGCAAAAATTTATTGATAAACCATGAAAGATATTCAAATGATGCTATTCACTGACTTTTATAATATGGAGTAAAATATCCAAAAGTATGAAGGCTAACAAAAGAGGTCAGTAACATTGTTTTTTAATTTTTTTTAACTTTTATTTCAAGTTCAGGTTTGTTACCTAGGTAAACTTGTATCATGGGGGTTTGTCATACAGACTATTTCATCACCCAGTTTTGATGCCTACATTTTATGTACTCACTGCATACAGCTTAATGAAGTGGGGTCTTATGGGGATAGAAAGGATAAAAAACATCACCCCTGTTCTCAGGAAGCTTAAAACTGAGTTGATACTATATGCCATATACATGAGAAAAGAGACAGGAAAATTCACTCAGCTATTTCAATGTAGAAATTGCCTTTCTTGGATCACTGCATATGAAACACTGCCAGGCAGATTAAGAGAAAAGGGAACTAGCTTCAAGGTGTGAGAACACAAGACATCTGGATGAGGAGAGAGTGTTTTTGTGGGTGCTTCCACTAACAGCCTGCACACAAACCATGGCGCTTCAGGGACTCTGGCCACCCCAGACTCCCATTTCTTCAGCGAAAAGAGAAGCCCAGCATGGGGATCCTCCCGACAGGAACTTTTGCTGGGGAACAAAGTGCATGTCTAAGAAAATGGGCTTTTCTTCTTAGGTAATGACATTCGAGTCACATTCAAATTGCTAAATACAAATCATAACAAATCAAGGTTACCATCAAGCAGGTTTATAATTGTCACTTTAAAAAAGCTGCTCTAAATCGATTCCCTTTGAGCATTATAATGAGAACGAGGAATTTAGGAAGAGCTCTAACAGGTGCTAAAAATTAGGATCCACTTATGCTCCACGAGAAGAGAAGTGACAGCAACTTGGACAGAAGGGCATTAAAAGGGGCCCATGCTCCTTTTCTCAGAGTTCCCATGTGCAGGTCAACACCACTTGGTTCTTTACCAAGGCCAAGACTTGCCAGACAGGGCTAGTGCGTAAAGTTCCTGGCGTGACTGTTAGTGCTGTCATGTACTTTTTCTCTTGGCTGTTTGTCTCAAAGTTAGTAGCACGTACAGTGTATTGAAGACTATAGATTTTAAATGCATATTGCCTAGGTAAAGACCAGACGGTATGAGAACTTAGGAAGAAACACTGTTCCCGGAAATCAGAAGTGTCAGGCACACTAATAGAATTATAGCCAGCGGGAACAATGGGGTATCACGGTGAGGTTTCTCAAGAGCCAGCCTTAAGTGGACCAGGAAATCCATTAGGGGAAAGCAAGGGGAAACTGCAAAGACAGTGGCGGGAGAGCTTCTCCGTAGCTCCTGTCTGGGGTGAGGAATGTCTGCATTTTTACCACTTCTTTGGCTAAACATTCTAAAGGTCACTTTAAAAATATTTATTAAAGGGGAGGGGAGTAAAAAATTTAAAAAAAAATTAAAGCAGGATGATAAAGGGAAGGTGAATGGCTAAAGAGACTAAAGGTGAGTTTAAGGACAAGGTAAGGGAAACTTTAATGGAGTAAAATGTTTAATACAATTTAAAACCCAATAATATTAAAAGTTAAACTTTACCAATCAAATCAAGCGTGAATTGGAAAGTTCTAAATGTTTTATCTGGAATTATTTTCAAATGTTTTAGAAACAAGAATTTTAAAAGAAGAAAGATTAAAATGAAAGAAAACAGAAGCAAGAAGACTAAAGAATGAACAGATGAAGTGAACTGAAATGGAAACAGAAAATAAGTATAAAAGAATCAGCATTTAGAAAGAGAGCAGAAAGTTCTAAAACTGTGTTGAGAAACTAATAAAACAAAACGGAGCATTAAAGAAACAAGATAATACAGTCAGCGTGGGGGAGAAAGAGGGAACAAGACTGGAAAGGGGGATAGGTTGAGGATAGATACAGAATTCACACTGTCAGCAGGCCAGTTATGCGAATTCCTGGTTAAACTTTGTGCAATCCATTTCTGTCTCTGCTGCTGTAGCTGCCCAAAGGATTCTCCTTGCCTGCTGCCCAGATAGAGCCTATTTATCTAGACAGGGGAATTGCAACAGAGAAAGAATGCATTTCACACAGAGCCAGCTAAATGAGAAACTGGGGTTTTGTTACTCAAATTAGTCTCCCAGAAAATGTGGAGACTGAGGTTTTTTAGGGATAATTTGGCAGGAGTGGGGAGTGTTGATTGATTGGGCCATGGATGAAATCATTGGGGCTGTTGGTGGGTTCTTTCTGTTGTCTTCTATCCCTGTTCTGTTGTCTTCTGTTCCTGGTTGAGCCAGATTACCAGTTTAGGTGGTGCCATCTGGTGCATCAGAATGGCAGTGTCTGAAAAAAATGTCTCGAGCACCAATTTACAATGGTAAATGGTGATGTTATCCCTAGGAGCAATTGGAGAAGTTAGGAATCTTGTGACCTTTGGCTGTATGACTCCTAAACCATAATTTCTAATCTCGTGGCCAATTTGTTAGTCTTACAAAGGCAATCTGGTCCCCAGGCAAAAAGGGGTTTTATTTTAGGAAAGGACTTTCATCACATTTGTTTCAAAGTTAAAGTATAAACTAAATTTCTCCCAAAGTTAGTTTGGCCTACTCTCAGGAAGGAACAAAGGCAGCTTGGAGGTGAGAAGCAACATGGAGTCAGTTAGGTCAGATCTCTTTCACGGTCATCATTTTCTCACCGTTTTAATTTTTGCAAAGGCAGTTTCACTACTCACAGACATATTCCTCTTAAAACCTCAGGACCAAAATTAAAAGAGGCCACTTTTCCCTCCACCTTCATCATAGCCATGCTGTTTTTTTATTCGTTTGTTTTTGGGTTTTTTTCCCCAGCTTGCCCAGAGAAGAGGCTTGCCAAACCATGTGGTCGTGTCCACCCAGAGGAGGCAGCTTTCTCCACTGTGTAGAAGGGCGTTATCTGGGCTAGCTGTCGCCCCAGATGTTTTTTTAAATTGTTCACATCATTTCACATAATATTTTCACAGTTTGGGCTTTTCAAAATTGAACTTCTTAAGTACTTAACTACTCAAATTCTTTTAATCCAATATTTAAACGAATACCCGAAATAATCAAGAAATGAAATCAAACAAGTATGCTAAACAAAAACCATTTGAGTTTCACAATAAATAGTTATTTTATGTGCAGCAAACAAACCCAGGGAATTACTAATATTGGTATCTTTTGAGAACATATTTTCCCTTTGTGACTTTGGTTTATGCAAATAACTATATCTTATGAGCTCATATCCTGAAGTTACAACTTGATGCCTGAGGGTTGATTCTTGCATTCCTTTTAATCTTCCTCCAGTCTGACCTGGTACTTATATAATTTAATCCTTGCATTAATATTTTAATATAGATTTGATTTGTATTGAAATGAGCAAGAAGATTCACTGGAATCTATCTAAAGAGATTACTTGTGTGATTTCATTTTGCTACATTAGTAGTCTGTGATAGATATACTCTATTTGCAGAGTACATCTACCTTCAAATCAAGTGTCTTGCCAAAAGGCAATATGACAGTTAAGCTTGAAGTTCATAAAAAACAGCTATTTGGTTCAGGAAAAAATAAAACAACTCACAACTTTTCACTAAAACCAAGCCTGCTCTTCTTTTCCAGATGGATTATATTGGATAAATGTGTTTATCCCTATTTTCAATACTTAAACACACAGACACACACAGATAATTTGTATCTTGAGACCAATTTCTTTTATCTGTCCAATAAAAAAATTGGACTAGATACTGTCTTTTGTTTTAAAAAATAAAAATAGTTTCCTTTTCCTTTTATTAATAATTCATGGTTATGACAGAAAAGAAAGAGATTTAAAATAAGTGAAGGTCATTCTGGATTTACCAATAAAAAATATTGTTAATATCTTCATACATAGTCTAAGAGACATGTTTTGTATATGTATAAATACACAATTATATCTTTTAAATAATTTTATACTACATGTTGTTTGATAACATCTTTCACTTATCACTGTATTGTTTATATCAGAGATTATCTTTTAATTTAATACACCATAAATTATAAACCTAGCTCCAATTAATGTACTTAAAATTATTTTCTAGTTTCTGCTTTATGAGTAATTCTATGATAATCATCCTTTTATAGATACCTGAACATTTATTCAATTATTTTTAGAATCACTGCCTGCAAGTAGAATTTGTTTTTAAAAGTATGCATATTCTAAATTTAGGTATGTATGAATTTTGAATCATTTGATAAAGTTTTTAAAAAGTCTCTTGGGTTTTGATTGAGGTCTCATTGAATTTGTAGTGTAGGTTAATGATCATTCATTATTAATTTGTTTCACAGATATGTATCAAGTTCCTACTATGAACCAGATTAACTGCTAGAGCAGTGGAAAAAAAAAGTCTTCCCTATGGAACATCTGCATAAAAGAGTCAAAACCATGGGGGACCCATAGCCATGGGCTCCCTAAACGTTTGCTGAAAAATCACTGGCATGGGGCAGATTGGTTCATAGGATAAAAGACATACAAACTTACTTAACATGTATACACAGGAGCCTTCAGGATGAACAGGCAACCCAAAAATAAGATATGATAGGTTATATACCATCCTGAGGCCACAGTAAAGAATGCAGACTCAGAACATGGCCAAAAGCAAGTTATGTTGGTAAATCAGGTTTAGTGGCAAGACGGGGAGAAAAAAAGAAGCTTGGCTGGCAAGGGGAGCCTTGCTATGTAGATGAAGCCTCCCTGAGAGAGAATAGATGGCAAATGTTTCTTTTCAGACTATTAAAGATCTCAGACTCACGAAGATGTCAGACTCTCAATCCCTCCTGGATCCTGAAAGGTAAGAAACCTACCTGGGGCGGGGGGTGGGGGAGGTTGGCTAGTTGGTTACATTAATGAAGATTCTCTACAGGTGCAAATTTTCCCCACAACAAATAGCTTTGCAAGGCCACTTCTGTTTGCTGGCCAAGCAGTATCCATTTCAAAGTATGTCAAAGAAATAAATTTTGGGGTGAAATATTTTAATTTACTTCAAAGTCAGCAAACAAATAGATAAACAACACAAAGTCAGGGTGTGGAGAGGGTGCTAGATGATAAGAGCTCTCAAGGTAAAGCAAAGAAAGGAGCCAAAGAGTGATGGGGTAATATTGTATATAACATTATTGGAAAGGCTTCTTATATCAATACCGAATCATGAAACTGTCTTTGCAAAAATTATAACAGAAAATTATGACAGTGAAAATGATCTGACCTAACCAACTCATCTTGCTCCTCACCTCCAAGCTGTCCTTGTTCATTCCAGGGTATAGGACTTTGGGAGGAAGTTAGTTTATAGCTTAACTTTGAAAGAAAGATAACAGCCTTTTCCTGAAATAAACTCTCTTCTTGCCTGGCGACCAGACTGCATTTGTAGTCACAATGTAGTCACAAGATTAGAAATTATGGCTAGTCATGCAGCTAGAGGCCACAAGGTTCTAAACCTTCTGGTTGCTCCTCAGGATAACATCACTACCATAAAACCTAAGAGGGACGCTGGAAATATTTTCCAGACCCTGCACTAGATGGATCAACTGGTGCCACACAGTTCAATAAAATGGCTCATCTGGTCATGTGACCCTCATCTAAGAACTGACTCAGTGCAAAAACACTGCTTCAGCTCCCTATGATTTAATCTCCTACTCAACCAATCAATTCTCCCCACTCCATGGTCCCCTACTGTAACCACCCAAGGGGTTCACCTTGCCTGCTGCCTAGACAGAGCCAACTCATCAAGACAGGGGAATTGCAATAAAGAGTAATTCACACAGAGCCAGCTGTGTGGGAGACGGGAGTTTTATTCTTGCTCAAATCAGTCTCCCTGAGCATTCAGGGATCAGAGTTTTTAAGGATAATTTGGTGGGTGAAGGAAGACCAGTGAGTTGAGACTGCTGGCTGGTTGGGTCAGAGATGGAACCATAGGGAATTGAAGCTGTCCCTTGTGCTGAGTCAGTTCTTGGGTGGGGGCCACAAGATGAGATGAGTCAGTTTATCGATCTGGGTGATGCCAGATGATCCATCAAGGGCAGGATTTGCAAAATATCTCAAGCACTAATCTTAGGAGCAGTTTATGGAGGGTCAGAATCTTGTAGCCGCCAGCTGCATGACTCCTAAACCATAATTTCTAATCCTGTGACTAATGTTGGTCTAGTCCTCAGGCAAGAAGAAGGTCTGCTTTGGGAAAAGGCTGTTACCATCTTTGTTTAAAGTATAAACTAAGTTGCTCCCAAAATTAGTTCAGCCTATGCGCGGGAATGAACAAAGACAGCTTGGAGGTTAGACGCAAGATGAAGTCAGTTAAGTTAGATCTCTTTCACTGTCTCGCTCATAATTTTGCAAAGGCAGTTTCGCTACCAGTCAAATTATCCTCAAAAAACTCCAGTCTCTGAATCCTGGGGGAGATTGATTTGAGTAATAACTCTGTCTCCCACATGGCATGGCCAGCCTCCTGTCGATTAAACTCTTTCTCTACTGCAATAATGTGGATTACTTTTGTTTGTACAGCATGCAGGAAAAAACTTTCAAAAGGTTACAACCAGAGACCTGAAGGAAGCAAGGAAGAAAGCCACATGGTTGTCAAAGAGAAGAGGAAAGGAGAACACTAAGCTGGATGACGTTCTCTGTTTCTTTGAAAACAGAGAAGATGACAAGTTAGGGAGAGATCAGAGGTCATACTGTGAAGCATCTTTGGATAAACGGCAGGGACTTTGGAATTTCTTTTGAATGTGAACATAATCCATTGAAAGGTGTCATGCAGGGAAGTGGCAAAACACTTAAAATTTTTCATCTTTTCTTTCTGAAGTAGAGTTGACTCTCCATTTATTTGTCTTCTTTGATATCTCTCAGTAGAATGTTGCAGTTTTAGTATTCTCCTATTAAACATTTGTTTAACTTTCTTGTTCTTCTAAATCATAATTTATTTTCATAATTAGTGTCTCCGAAATGCCCGTTTCTGACTAGGTCTGCTACTCACCACACAAAAAGCCAATCACTGAGACACAAGTATTGACAGGTAAGAAGGCTTTAATCAGGTGCTGCAGCCTAGTTAATGAGAGATTAGTCTCAAATCCACCCCCCTGATGGACTAAAATCTGTGGATTATGTAGTAGAGAAGAAATGTAACTATATCTGAGAAAATAGGAATCAGGGAGGGATAAGCAAGAGGAGCTGGTCAACAAGACACAGGTGGTCAGTTAGGCCACCATGATGGGTGAGGGGTCTGGCATCCCATTGTCTAGATGCGGTGATCTCAGTGATCTCGTGAGTTTTAGCTCCTTGATACTATCTGGGAGGCCTGAGGGTTGGTTTTCTAAGAAACGAACTCAGGTAAGAGAGAAATGTCACTTTCTTAAGTTTCATGACTAGGAAGGTCAATTTCTATGTTTATTCAAAAAAAACCCATAAACATCAGTTCTGTGGGACAATTGGGTCGGTTTCATCAGCATTTTAGCAAAAAACATCTTATAGGTCCCTTCAGTAGTTAATTCTCAGGTTCTGTGAACACTGTGTTGTACCAATGATTCATAAGTAAGTCTCTGCAGATCCATTCAAGAACATAAGTTTCTAGGGAGCTAGGGAGAACGGTCTGGGATTACCTTTACGTCTGGTCTGCTCTAGTCACCTCAGAAGAGACAGAGGGACAGATTCGAGCACATTAAAATCAGATGAGCTGTACCTTCCTCTTAATTTTGCTATGGATCTAAAACTGCTCTAAAATAAATAGTCTTTTAAAAAATCAGATGAGTGATTTCTAGGAAAACTGTGACCTCATCCAACAAACTCTTACAGTTCTCTGGCTCTGGTGGACTCTGGTTCTCAGGCCCTTAGATCTTTCCTAAATTAAATACCTTAGATCAGCATCCCCCAAAATATATGTGGAAGCTCAGATCCTAAAGGTCTGGATTCTAATGTACAACAAAATTTGAGAATAACTATTCAAGACTAACCTTTGATCTCCTACTTTTTTTTGGAAGATCCAGGATTCCCTATCACTGTACTAACAGTAATCAGGACAGGCCTTGGAAAGCAAGTAATCTGATTGGAGTTGCTCAACATGAAATTGCCATGAAGTTAAGTTTCCGATTCAGAGAAAAACAGATGAAGAGAAATTCAGTATCAAATTTTATTTAGGCCTTCATTTATGTGAAAAAAGATATATGTATTTGTGATCTAACAATTTTATTTGTATCCTTATAATTTTCTAGGAAACACTCTGGGTAAAATTTAGAAAATGGTACAGATAGACCCAGAGCATATTGGAAAGGCTATACCATGAGGTGATGCTTTGAAGGATAAGACCTTCTCAAGATGTAGAGAATAGCTTACTTTAATGAAACAAGAATGAGTTAGTATGGGAGAAGTCCTGGGTTCAAAGCTCTAGTCACTTAACTTGATAAAACTTTAGTTTACTCAGCTGTAAAATGGAGAAATAGCAGATATGTCTTTTATAAGATTTTTGTGAAAATCAAATATGAAAATGTATGTTAAAGTAATCAATCAAGGGATAAAAACATACAAACTACCAATCCACTTACATTTCTAGAAAGTATATATCATTGGTTCATGTGTTAAGAGAGAGCACTCCTTCTCCAAATACATCCTTGGGATAAAGTTTGCCAGACACTCAGGCCTTGGGTGAAAGAAACTCTAGAGCTGAAACTCTTCCGAGTAATTTATAACCATAAAGCAAACATCCGCAAAGACTGAAATCTGTTTGAAATGTAGGCTACATTTATTTTTTCACACACTACTATTGTCATATAAAATAACATAAAATAGTGAAAAGTAAAATTAAGAAGTCATTGGGAAATGCCCAATTGCCCTTTTCATACTTGAAGTATAGAACTCCTAGGATGTTCACAATCTACAATATGAAGCTACTAGTCTTGTAACACTTGCAAAAGACCACAGAGAAGGTACAGAGACTAGATGAAATAGGAAACCCAGTATTTGTATTTTATTCAACTTGTAGTTATCGCCAAGCTGATCACATACTATGTGTAACGTGCTATGTTAGGCACAGCAAGGAATACAGGGAAGCATTAACCATCAAAGAGCTTACAATGAGGGTGGGAAAACAAAACACACACCTGTGAATATTTAACTAAAACTATGACAGATGAAACAGCAGCCATATCAAAAGATATGAAAATAAAAGCAACAATTAATATGACTCAATATGTAACAACTACAGAAAAATACCCCTCTGGTTTCTTAAAAGGATGACATTTAAGTGTCATTTATTAAAGGATAATTTTCAAAAATCAGGTAAAATCATGAGTCTCACATAGATATAAAATGAATACGTGTTAAAGATTGTTTTAAACTCATTATCAACGTGGAAAACAGTAAGCTGGTACAATCAGTTTTAAAAATAAGTTAAAGGAGCAGAAAGTTATGTGTAGAAAAGGAAAGTTGAAATGCATTTACAAATAGAGAGAAATCTGTTGTTTTTCCTGGAGGGAGGGAAGTCAACTGAACTACCAAACAGAATTATTTTGCATGTCTATAGAAAAGAATTATTGCATCTTGCTATCAGTTATCTACAACTTACACAGTTGTAAAATGGATCAAATGCAATGCCAAGAGTCCCCATAGAATCAGAATCAGATAATGCAGAAGGGTGTGCTCAGAGCACTTAGTTTTCCACTGAAGCACACAAATTTCCCTACAAGGTTCAATCTAAATCTAAACTATCATTTCCTTACATGTAGTTTCCAAATGTGACATTTGTTATGAAGATATTACTAATATGAGAAGATTTATCAACATTTATTACACATTTTCACTATGCAAAGTATTTTAAATGACTTTAATTAAAAATTAACAAAGTAAAGCAATATATTTGTATCACAATATGATACAGTATAATATGAACTATATTAATTGAAATCACATATTACTGTAACTGCCCAATAGGTTCACCCTGACCGCTACCTAGACACAGCTGATTTATTAAGACAGGGGGATTGCAATAGAGAAAGTGTAATTCATGCAGAACTAGCTGTGTGGGAGACTGAAGTTTTATTACTACTCAAATCAGTCTCCCCAAGCATTTGGGCATTAGAGGATTTAAGGATAATTTGGTGGGTGAGGGAAAGCCAGTGAGTCAAGAGTGCTGGCTGGTTGGGTCAGAGGTGAAACTATAGGGAACTGAAGCTGTCCTCTTGTGCTGAGTCAGTTCTTGGGTGGGCGCCACAAGATCAGATGAGCCAGTTTATGATATGGGTGGTGCCAGCTGATCCATCAATGGCAGCGTCTCCAAAATATCTCAAGCATTGATCTTAGGAGCAGTTTAGGGAGCGTCAGAATCTTGTAGCCTCCAGCTGCATGACTCCTAAGCCATAATTTCTAATCTTGTGGCTAATTTGTTAGTCCTACAAAAGCAGTCTAGTTCCCAGGCAAGTAGGAAGTTTGTTTTGGGAAAGGCCTGTTATCGTTTTTGTTTTTATAAACTATAAACTAAGTTCCTCCCAAAGATAGTTCAGCCTACACCCAGGAATGAACAGGACAATTTGGAGGTTAGAAGCAAGATGAAGTTGGTTAGGTCAGATCAGTTTCAATGTCTCAGTTACAATTTTGCAATGGCGGTTTCAATATGAAATTGAATATAAAACATTAACTTGTTATGTAAAAAATTTGAGACACCTGTAAAATAATGCTCTGACACCCATCAATGGCTCTCCCAAAAAACCAAAATGTTGATCTCAATAAAGTGTCATTCAGTAAAATGTCAAGATCAATTAAATTACTTGGGTTATATTATTTTGAAATTAACACAAGTGAAAATATATCCTTTCAGAAAATTCCTTTTTAGCAGCTTTAAGGAGCTTCTCTTTAAATTTTGTTTTCTGGCAAAATATACTACACCATTGATTTTATGCTTGTTCCTTAAAATAAATATGACTTCATCCAATGTTGGGGACCTTATAGTCATTCAAATCATTCTTTTCCTCCCAAAATACCCATGGTGTGACATTCCTAAAGTAGAGATTGTATGTCCTACTGAGTCATATTTCTAGCTAGTCACCTTGTCCCCTGCTTCTCTTTTTGTCTTTTAATTACAAGACTAGGATCTGCTAAATATAATATTTGGCTGCTTTTACGTCCTGTAGGGGTAATAGGTGATTTATAGGATGACACTGATATGGGTTGGCTGACTCATAGCTACCTAGCATTCAGATTAATGCATTGGACTTTTCTCTGGACTGTGAGTCCTAAAATTTGGTAGGATTGATGGCTTTATGTGCAACTCTTGTGAGTTTTAGAATATTTTTTCCTCTTAATTTCCCCTAGATTTGAAGCCATGTCCTAAGAAGGCATTAAATTCCAAATTTAATTATAAACTCAAGAATGGCAGAAGTGCTTCTCTATTAGAAGGTTAAGTAATAAAATAGTTAAGATCTAAAATTATATCATGCCATAAAGAATACATGTTTTACCTTCATTCTTTCCTCCACACGTATAACCAACTTTATCTCTACAGAAAAGGGTAGCCGCAGTCAAACCAGAAACACAATGGGCAGAGCCTTCACTTGCTTTGAAAGCTTGACAAGTACAGAGCTTGTTCCTATCTACAAAATACCAGGAACATACATTACTGGAAAAGCATCAGTGCCCCTCCAATAAATAACAAAAGAAGTGGGAAAGGTGACACGCATAACTTCTGTTTCATGAATTATCTATGTATGGTGATAAGATAAAGCAGTGTGGTATAGCAGACAGATGCAAGCATGGGAGTCAAGTTCACCTTGATTTTGATTTCAGCTCTACTGTTCATCTGCTCTCCAATCCTTTGAGCCTCAGTTTGTTCATGTGTAAAACTAAATATAATCATGGCTACTTTATAATGCATTGCAATAAAAATAACATAAATTTTAATAATTGAAATATGAGCACAAAGTCATAGAGGGTTTCTCCAGTGGTTCTTTTTTTTTTTTTTAATTTATTTTTGGAGTCTCCCTTTGTTGCCCAAGCTGGAATGCAGTGGCACGATCTCACTTGCTGCAACCTCCGCCTCCCAGGTTCAAGCGATTCTCCTGCCTCAGCCTCCCAAGTAGGTGGCAATACAGGCGCCCACCACTACAACTGGCTAATTTTTTGTATTTTTAGTAGAGAAGGGGTTTTGCCATGTTTCCCAGGCTGGTTTTGAACTCCTGAGCTCAGGCAATCTGCCCACCTTGGCCTCCCAAAGTGCTGGGATTACAGGCGTAAGCCACCACAGCCGGCCTCCACTGGTTCTTTAATTCTTCATCTAAAGTAGATTCAGGAGTCAGAGAGAATATAGAGCTCATCGTATCCAGCTCAAACACTGCCCATACTGATCCATGGGCTTGGATTGACCTTCAGGCTGACCTAGACCCTTCTCCTTTCTCATCACTCTCAGAAGCAGTGGCTGCTCCTTGCAATGAATATTCACCCATGGTGGGGAAGAGCAATAATAACCCAGAGTCACATCTGGTATAGAGAAAACTGCATTCACTTTGGAGTCAGCAAGACCCAAATTTAAATTCTGTCTCCTTTACTGTCTCTGTGATCATGTTGAGTCTTTGCTTTTTTATCCTATATAAAAAAAAAATAGCTTCCTTTAGAGACTTTTGTAAAAGTTAAATTCCATACGTGCTGTAAGCATTCTAGGCATGGGGTATATTTTCATAACCCTTTCGCTTCCTGCCAGACACTGCCAATTGTTTCCTAACAGCTGCCAACTATTACTTTAAAAACATGCCTATTTTGACAAAATCAAGTTCTACCAAGAAATAATGAGGCAGAGTGACAACAGGCTGAAAGAAGAGAAGCAGGAGATCTGGCCTTTGCCCTCGGCTACTGGGAGGTGATCTTCAGGTCCCTCGAGTGCCCTGCCTGATGAGAATGTATTTTCTGGGGCTTTGTCTTTCAGGAAGTCCAAGAATGTGATTTGTGATGAAGACTTAGAGCAAGGTCATATCAGTTCTGACCTCCAAAGAAACTGATAATTAAAGATATTAGCTCAAACTCCAGGAAAGCTAGGGACTGAAGTTTAGCCACACAGGTAGTATGTTATCGACCTGAATAAAATTTTGGATATCAAAGGCTTGGGTGAGTTTTCACGGTTGGTGATTGTCTGTGTATATCATCACACACTGTGGCCAGGAGGAGGGAAGGCCACTCTTAAAGCCACAGGGAGAGGGCAACCAGAGCTCTACACTGAGCCCATCCTGGACTCTGCCCTATGCCTCTCCTCTTTCCTTGGCTGATGTTAATTTGTATCTGAGCTGTAATAAACTTTAACTACGAGTATAGGAGCTGTCAGTGAGTTATATGAGTCTTTGTAGAAAATTATCAAACCTGAGGTGTTTACGGGAAACCCTTCAAACTTCCATTTGGTGTCAGCAGTGAGATTCGTCTTAAGGGAACTGTTCCCTCTAGCTTCACGGTTGTTCTCAATTTCTCACCTTTCCAAAGAGAGGAAAAACGTCAAAAGAGCAAGGAAGTTTTAAAGGGATGCATGGAGATAGAAAAACAAAAAAAGATAGAAAAGGAAAAGGACAAATCAACTAATAGAAAAGATAGGTAGGAAAAGGATAAATGAATTTTTCTGAAAAGTTATGTGAAGACTAATAACGGATTGCAAGACAGCAGGACTGAAGAGGTAATTTCGGACAGTAAACTGGGTTAGATACATAAGAATGTATTAGCAAGTTGCTAAAAAGTAGTCTCTAGGATCATACCCCCAGAGACTTTGATTCAGTAGGTTCAGAATTGAGCTCAAAGACTCTGTAATTGTTTTAAAGCACCATGGGTGATTCTGCCATGTTTGGGAATGACTAGTATATGGGAAAATCACAGACGACTTTAAATGTCAAGCTAAAGTGAATAAACTTTTGGTGGTTGAAATATTTTTCTTTGTACTCTTACCTAACTGGGAATTTCACCGCAGCACCATTGATGTCATCTGTGATATCGTGAGGGTGGAAGCGTCAACTTTGCAGCCGACAGACCACAGATTGGGCAGTCCCCAGGATCTCCTTATTGGTTCCACAGCGTTCTCTGCCAAAGATCCGTAGTGATCTGTCAGGAAATATTGACAATCTCATCAAAAGTGATATTCTCACAGTGTTTAGTGATTGTTACTTTCTTCTGTCTCTTGGCAGATCCTTGAGGGCTTTGATAATCAGGGCAGAGGCAGAAGTTACCCGTTTCCTCTAGGCCTGTCTGTTCTGAATGGTCAGGTTCCCTATAATCTTTAGACCCTTCCAGTCTCCAGTTACTTTGATGATGTCATCACCAACTTTTTTTGGAGACAGATCCAGAGGACCAATTTCGGGACTTTGGCAGATGTGGCATGTGTTTTCCACCAGTACACCTCAGGTATACAACTCTGATCTTCTTGGGGTTGAACTGAAGCAGAATAATAGAGGATGTTGGTGTGGGATGAACCTGGATGTTGGACAAATAAAGAAAGTTGCACCTTGGCTTTCTTCAAGCCAAAAACTGGAAGCTGGACAAGTTTTTCTAAGTGCTTGTCCCATAGATTATTTATTCTAAGTTTTTTCATTTTATACACAAGAACAGAATTGTTTATTAAAAATTAACTTATGATGTCTAAGTATGCCACATTTAGCAATGCAGAAAGAATGTCCTTCAATTCCAGACCACTTGAGGAGGCACAGAAGGTATGCTTCAAGCTCTGAATACTTGCTTTAGCATTGTTCTCATTCTTCCTAGAGAGGGCATCTCTACCAATACAAATTTAGTTGATCTAAAGTAGAAACCAGGGCAGTCCTACATGACATAGCAAAGCTCTTAAGTTTAGAGTGATCAGTTTTCCCATTTCAATGGGATCTCAACTGTAGGATCTCCCAATAGCTAAGTACCCACAGTCTGGCAGTCCCATCTTGTCAATGAATGACTCATAGTCTCACAGTGTTGCAATACCTGCCTCATTCTTCAAAATTACATTTTACAGCCTAGTGGCAGTTGCAATTTTGAAAAGAAATGTATTAAACTTTATCACACTAAACTTGTATGACTTCAGAAAGTATTGTAAGGATTAATGGATTTTAGGCATTACTTTTTAAGACTCTGTAAAGTATACCAACTGTAAGCTATGGGAAGGAGGAGTAAGAGCCTTAGAGCAGAGCTTGGCAAACTTTGGTGGAAAGGGAAAAATAGTAAATATTTTAGACTTTGTGGGCCATTCACAGTCTCTGTCACAACTACTAAACTCTGCCATCATGCAAAAGCAGCTACAGGCAATATGTAAACTTTATTTACAAAAACAGTTGTCAGGATGGATTTGGTACTAAAGCCAGAGCTGCCTGACCCCTGGCTTATAGAAATGAGGAAAATAGAAAAGTGTGAGAGAATCAGTAGACTCAATGGACAAATTATTAGAATTGGTAAGAGATTTTAGTAAGCCTGTCAGATATTGAATCAATTACAAGAATAATAGTATTTCTACACGATAGCAATAACAATAAGAGACTGCAACTAAAAATAAGATACTATTTACATTAGTAACAAAAATTATAGAGAATCTGGGAATTAACCAAGAGTGCACAATACTACTGTGGGGAAAAGTATGAAACTCTCATACAGGATACAGTGATTGATCTCTCTAAAAAGAGAAGTAGGCCTCCTTAAATTTTCCCTAAGTTTTTCTGTAAATGTGATGGAATTCTGGGATAGTCCAAATAATGGATTCCCAAAGATGCCCACATGCTAATCCCCACAACCTGTGAATATGTGAATATGTCATCTTCTATGACAAAAAAAAAGAAAAAGATCTGCAAATGTGATTAAGATGATCAATGTTGAGATAAGGAGACTATACTGTAGTATCCAAGTGGGTATATTTAATCATGAGGACATTTAAAAGCAGAGGGCCTTTCCCAGCTGTGGTCAGAGGGACATATGACAATGTCACTGGCTCTTAAGATGGAACAAGAAGGTCATAAGCTTAAGATATCCTCTAAAAGCTGAAAAAGGCAAGGAAATAGATTCTCCTTTAAATCTTCCAGAAGAGAACACAGCCCTGCAGGTGACTTACTTTTTATGCAAGTGAGATCATGTGGGATTTCTGACTTACAGAACTGTAAAACAATACGTTTCTGTTAAGTTTGTGGTAATTTATCATAGCAACAATAGGAAACTAACACAGATTTTATTTATTTATTTTTTTTTTGAGACAGAGTCTCGCTCTGTCACCCAGGCTGGAGTGCAGTGGCGTGATCTCAGCTCACTGCAAGCTCTGCCTCCCAGGTTCACACCATTCTCCTGCCTCAGCCTCCTGAGTAGCTGGGATTACAGGTGGTCACCACCACACCTGGCTAATTTTTTGTATTTTTAGTAGAGATGGGGTTTCACCATGTTAACCAGGATGGTCTCAATCTCCTGACCTCATGATCTACCCGCCTCGGCCTCCCAAAGCGCTGGGATTACAAGCATGAGCCACCGTGCCCGGCCACTAATACAGATCTTTATCAAAGTTCCAGTTGAAATGTTTTGAGAATTTTGTAAACTTAGTCTAAAATCTATAATGGCCACAAAAAATTAATTCAGCTTTGAAAAAGAAGAGTGAAGAGAAGGAGTCATTCATTAACCGTATTAACATAGTATAAAGCCATAGTAATTACTGTATGAGATGTATGTAAAAACAAATAGCCCAATAAAATAGAGTACTCAGAAATATACTCATTTATATATAAATGTAGATAATATTTGATAAAGGTGTTCCACAAATCATCGGGAAAGCACAAATTTTTATTTTTATTTATTTTTTTATTTTTTTATTTTTTTTATTATACTTTAAGTTCTAGGGTACATGTGCATAATGTGCAGGTTTGTTACATATGTATACTTGTGCCATGTTGGTGTGCTGCACCCATCAACTCGTCAGCACCCATCAATTCATCATTTATATCA
>NW_016804163.1:6724351-6737897 GCF_001698545.2 Rhinopithecus bieti
CAGTTAGGCTACTCAGGGGTCAGGGACCCACTTGAGCAGGCAGTCTGTCCGTTCTCAGATCTCAACCTCCATGTTGGGAGATCCACTGCTCTCTTCAATGCTGTCAGACAGAGTCGTTCGCATCTGCACAGGCCTCTGCTGATTCCCCTTTTGTTGTTTAGCTGTGCCCTGTCCCCAGAGGTGGAGTCTACAGAGACAGGCAGGTTTCCTTGAGCTGCTGTGAGCTCCACCCAGTTTGAGCTTCCCAGCAGCTTTGTTTACCTACTTAAGCCTCAGCAATGGCGGGCACCCCTCCCCCAGCCTCTCTGCTGCCGTTTCGGTTAGATCGCAGACTGCTGTGCTAGCAATAAGGGAGGCTCCGTGGCCACGGGACCCTCCTGGCCAGGTGTGGGTATAATCTCCTGGTGTGCCCATTTGCTTAAAGCGCAGTATTGGGGTGGGAATTACCCAATTTTCCAGGTGTTGTGTGTCTCAGTTCTCCTGGCTAGGAAAAGGGATTCCCTTCCCCCTTGCGCTTCCCAGGTGAGGCAATGCCTCGCCCTGCTTCAGCTCTCGCTGGTCAGGCTGCAGCAGCTGACCAGCACCAATTGTCCGGCACTCCCCAGTGAGACTACCCCAGTACCTCAGTTGAAAATGCAGAAATCACCGGTCTTCTGTGTTGCTCGCGCTGGGAGTTGGAGACTGGAGCTGTTCCTATTTGGCCATCTTGCTCCGCCCCAAATCACAAATTTTTAAATATATATATATTTGCACCCTGTACCTGCCTACCACAACCAGCGACTGCATGCACCATCAGGAGGCCTGAGAACAGGTCCGCCCAGCCCAGCTCTGGCCCTCCCAGTACCTAAGCATGCCATCCAGGTTTCTGGGGACTGCCCAACTCAGTCCACAACCATTGGCACCTGAACTCTTCCACTGGGATCTGAAGTCAGGCCCAACCAACCTACCACTACCTACACAGCTGGAAGGCACCCACATACAGGCCTGGGGATTCACCCACCCCACCCATCACAGCCATTGCCAACACCAGCATGAACCACTTGGGTCCCAGAAGGTTGGCCAACTATTGCTACCACCATTGCCCGTACCACACACACTACGCAAGGGCTAAGAACCTAACCCCTCATCCAGCCCACCACTGTCATTTCCAGCACCCAAGCAAGCTACATGAAGGCCCAAGAATTGGCCTGCCTGAACCCACTAACACCAGTGCCAGCATATGCCACTCTGAAGCCCAAGGACAGGAATACTCAGCCCACTGCTGCCATGACTGGAGCCTGAAGACTGACCCATGTAGCATCTCAGGGCTCAGCAAAACTTCACCACAGTATCCACTAACAACCACACCCTAAGCCACCGAGGAAATCACAGACATCACTGATGCTATTTACAGTCGAAGAAATCATACAGAGACTACACTACTACATATACCGAGAAACAAAGCCAAAGCACCCTACACAATCAACACTATACATACAGCTTCAGGAAGAAGTCCTCCCCCTTTGAAAGCAAATTCAAAAAGTTGGAAGAAGTGACTGTTATACCAAATGTGCAAATATCAACATAAAGACACAGGAAACATGAACAAACAAGGAAATATGATATTTCCAAAGGAACATAATAATTTTCCAGCAATATATCTTGATTTTAAAATGATATTTAAGAAATTACAGAAAAAAAGGAATTTAAGGAATTTAAAAAATTTGAAATATTAAAGAAGCTCAGTGAGATACAAAAGAATTATGAAAAACAATAAAAAGAATTCAGAGAAACAGAACAATGAATGAGAAATTTACCAAAGAGATAGATATCATAAAAAAGAACCAAACAGAAATTCTGGAACTGAAGAATTAATTGAATGCATACAAAATATGTTCAAAAGCTTCAACAATAGACTAGATCAAGCAGAAGAAAGAATCTCAGAACTTGAAGACAGGTCTTTTAATGTAAGCCAGTTAGACAAAAATAAAGAAAAAAGAGGCCAGGCATGGTGGCTCACACCTGTAATCTCAACACTTTGGGAGGCCAAGGCAGGTGGATCACCTGAGGTCAGGAGTTCAAGACCAGCCTGACCAACATGGAGAAACCCTATCTCTACTAAAAATACAAAATTAGCTGGGTGTGGTGGAGCATGCCTCTAATCCCAGCTACTTGGGTGGCTGAGGCAGGTGAATCCCTTGAACCTGGGAGGCAGAGGTTGCAGTGAGCTGAGATTGAACCACTGCACTCCAGCCTGGGCAACAAGAGCAAAACTCCATCTCAAAAAAAAGAACAAAAAATTTCTTTAAAATGAGCAAAGCTTACCTGACAGATGGGACACCATAAAATGACTGAATATTCAAATATTTGGTATCCCAGAAGGTAAAGAAAAAACGAATTGATTACAAAACCTACTTAAAGATATAATAGATGAAAACTTTCTGTCTAGTAAGAGATTTACACATCCACAAATAGGAGGCTCAGAAATCCCCAAGCAGATACAATTAAAAAGCTCTTCACAACATGTTATAGTCATATTGTCAGAAGTCACAGACAAACAAATAATTCTAAAAACGTCAATAGAAAAGTGTCTAGTCACTTATAAGAGAATTCTCATCACACTAAGAGTGGATTTCTCAGCAGAAACCTTACAGGCCAGAAAGAATGGGATAATACATTTAAAGTCCTGAAAGAAAAAAACTGCTAGCCATGGATATTATAGCAACAACATTATTCTTCATACATGAAAGAGAACTGACGTCTTTGCCAAACAAACAAGCTGAGGGAATTCATCGCCACTAAATTGGCACTACAAAAACTCTTTAGTCCTATGCCTGGAAGCAAAATAATAATATGTACCATCATTAAAATATATATATAAACCACTGCTGGAGCAAACACACAAACAAAGAAGAGATAAAACACAAATATTACCATGACAAAAAAACCACCAAACAACAACAACAAACAATAAGAGAGAAAGAAACAAAAAATAAGTACAGAACCAGAAATCAGTTAATAAAATGAGAGGAATATGCCCTCACATATCAATAATAACCTTGAATGTAAATAAATTAAGCCTGCCACTGAAAAGCTACAGCCTGGCTGAATGAATTTCAAAAATGACCCAACTATATGTTACCTACAAGAATCTTATCTTACCTGTAAAGACACATATAGACTGAAAGTAAGGGAATGTAATGTAATATTCCATGCAAACAGAAACCAAAAGTAAGCAGGAGTAGCTATACCTATATCAGATAAAACAGACTTAGACCAAGTGGACGTAACAGACATTTAAAGAACATTTCGTACAACCACTACAGAATACACATTCTTCTCATCAGCACACAGAACAGTGTCCAGAATAGATCATATGTTAGGACACAAAACAAGTCTCAACAAATATTTAAAAATAGAAATCATGTCACTTATCTTTTCAAACCATAATCAACAAAACTAGAAGTCACTAACAAAAGAAACTTTGGAAACTTTACAAATACATGGAAATTAAATAACATGTCCTGGGAGAAATTAAGGATGAAATTTAAAATTAAATAACCTGCTCAAGAAAGAAATTAAGAAAGAAATTTTTTAAAATTTCGTGTAACAAATCAAAATAAAACACAACATACCAAAACCTGTGGGATACAGCAAAACAGTGCTAAGAGGAATGTTAAAGCAATAAACACCTACATCCAAAAGTAGAATTTTTTTTTTTAAATCTAACCATGCACCTAAGAAACCATGCACCTAAGAAACTAGAAAAGCAAGAGCAAACCAAAACCAAAATTAGTAGAAGGAATAAAATAAAGATCAGAACAGAATTAAACAAAATAGAGACAAAATAATACAAAGGGTGAACAAAAATGTTTGTATTTTGAAAAGATAACATCAATAAGCCACTTGCTGGAGTCATCAAGAACTCTTATACACTGTTAGTGAAAATGTAAATTAGTATAGCCACTATGGAAAACAGTGTGGAACTTCTCAAAAATCTAAAAATAAAACTACCATACAATCCAGCCATTTCACTACTGGGTATTTATCCTAAAGAAAAGGAATCAGTATAACAAAGAGATACAAGCACTCCAATGTTTATTGCAGCACTATTCACAATAACATATATATGAAACAAAACCAAATGTCCAGCAATGGATGGATGAAGAAAATGTGGTGTGTATATATAAACATACATATACACACAATGGAATACCATTCAGACTTAAGAAGAATAAAATCATGTCATCTGCAGCAACATGGATGGAACTGGAAGTCATTATGTTAAGTATTAAGTTTAGAAAGCTAGGCATAGAAAGACAAATACTCATGTCCTCACTCACATGTGGGAGCTAAAAAAGTTGATTTCATGGAGTTAGAGAGTAGAACGATAGATACCAGAGGCTGGGAAGAGTATGTGAGTGGGAGAGGGGATGAAGAGAGGTTGGTTAATGGGTGCAAACATACAGTTAGATAGAAGATATAACTCCTAATGTTTGACAGTGAACTAGAATGACTAGAAATGACAATAATATACAGCATATAACAAAGTAGCTACAAGAGAGGACTTGAAATGTTCCCAAGTGATAGAAATGATAAGTATTCAAGATGATGGATATCCCAAATACCCTGACTTGATCATTACACTTTTTATGCATGTAACAAAATATCACATTACTCCATAAATAAGTAAAATATTAGGGATCAATAAAAAATAATGTATTTGAAAAACTAACTTCTTTAAAAAATAAAACTGAATCCCTACATTACACATATAAAAAATTGATTAAAACTAAATGTGTAAGAGGAGAAAAACTTTATATTAAAGTTAATAGAAATACAGGATTTATATGCATATATATACATATTTATAAAGCATGACTTGGTAAAACTTCAAAAGTAAAAATAATAAGGCATATGCATGATAAATTTGGTTGTATCAAAATTAAAGATTTCTATTCAAAGACATATAGTATGGATGGTTCTTATAGCGAAAAAAATGAGAGAAGATTCTTATATGTCTTGGCAAAAAATTGAATAATATTCAGAAAATACCATGTATAAATGTATAGACATTGTTAATTGATAGGAAAATGACAGTAACTGCAATAGAAAAATGGGCAAAGGGTCTGAATAAGAAACTCCGAACTTAGGAAGTATGGTCAGCTCTCTGTATCTATGGGTTTTGTTTTGTATTTTTTTTTTTTTTTTGGTGGGGGGGTCTACAGTAATTTTATTGTAACAGAGAAACCAGGCCTCAATAAGTCTACATGGTTAGAGCAGATGGTGGTTCTTTCCAGTGGGTGAAGGCTGAACCCAGCTAGCAGCACACAAAGCCTAGAATATCCTCTTTCCTGGTACCACCCTGCGCCACTGGACTCACGGTGTGAGATGAGTGGCTGTATACCACATTCAACAAAGGGAGGAGGTCCAACTGGGCAGAGACAACATCCCAACCGGAGAAACTTACACAATCATTCAAGAGGATGCCTAGATGAAGTACAGTTTCCTACTCTCCACTATTCTTTGCTGAGAAAGGTGAGGGTATGGCATCAGCAGAAAATTATGTTCTTCATTCTTAAATAAATCTCGATAGGATGGAGTTGATGGTCAGTCAAGCAGTAGAATGGGATGAAAATCTGCAGTAGTTAAAAATGTTTGTACGTAAGGAAAAGAACAGCAATGACAAGGGAGAAAAAGAGAGCCTTCTCTTTTTCTTACATAAGATAGGAAACTGCATTATTTTCCTTGCTGAGGTGGCAGCAGCCCCATTGGTTTTCATAAAACATCATTTCTGCAGTGTGGCCTGTTGATAAAGTTGCTCCAGGATGGGAGGACAGACACAAGGCCGACTGTTCATGACAGAACTAGGTCTTCTCTCAAAGTCTCTAACCTGTGCTATTTCTCACAAGGAACCTGACACTTCAGTTAAAGCTTCTGAAATATTGCAATGGCATAATTGACAGGTTTTTTGGTGCGATGACTTTCTTGCACATGTAAACTCTTTGAAAAAAGTTGGAGATAAAAGGATAGGGGAGAGAGTTTGGTTTAATGTTCCAGACGCCAGCCACGGATGCCTCTGCCCTGTGTCACTACATGTTCTTTTCTTAGAAACATTCAAATGCTGAGTGTTACACACTGTGGTTGAAAGAAATGATTCACTCACCACCATCCACCTTCTCTCATCATCTGTGTGAAGCTCTCAATAGCAGAGGCTGAAGACAGAAAAGTTGTCTCTGTTTCCTTGCACCAGGGACATCACTTGGTGACCTGGTGAATGCCATGGGCAAGGTAGCCTATGTTGCTGGAGGTGACTCCTGCCACAGAGATGCAGCCGTCCTTGGTCATGTAGATGGAGAACTCCTTGGTCAGTCACTCCACCTGTTCAGGCTTTAACCCTGTGAAACAGAACATGCCAATTTGGTCAGTGATGTGTTGCCAGTTGTGAGTGGAACCCTCCTTCTTGAGGTCAGAGACCAGTTGAGTCCACATGCCAATGATGTCATCGGCCATGCCTTTTACTTCTTGCAACCACTGTTTTCGCAAATCTGGGGTGTCCAGAATGGCAGCAGCAATCTGGGCCCCATTGAGGGGAGGGTTGGAATACATGGGATGGATCAAGATCTTCAACTGTGACTCTACCCTTTTGGCTTCATCTGCATCTTTGCAGACCATAGTGAAGGCTCCTACACGCTCACCATATAAGCCCATGTTCTTGGCATATGATTGGCAGAGACAAACATTAATGTCCTGTTTGATGAAGGGGCACACAGCCCAGGCATCCTTATCACCATCACCACTGGCAAAGCCTTGGTAGGCCATGTCAAAGAACGCAAAGAGATTCCTTTTCTTCGCCACTGTTTCTATTTCCTTCCACCGTTCCGGACGCGGGTCCACTCCCGTGGGATTGTGGGCGCAGGCACGCAGAAGAAGAACACTCTGCTCTGGTATTTTTGAAATATCCTCCACAGCGCCTGTGAAGTCAAAACCGCAAGTCTTGGGGTCATAATACCGATAACCTCGTAGCTGCATGCCAGCATCCCTGAAGATGGATGTGTGGTTTTCCCAGCTTGGTGTGGGCGGAAAGACATCTCGGCTGAACTTAAAAAATCTCTGCAGGAAAACTGGCTCCGATCCTTAAGGCTCCAGCTCCAGAAATGGTCTGCACAGTGACAAACCAGCCACTCTTCAAGACTTCGCTGTTCTCACCCAGGGCTAGTTTTGCAGATGCCTTGCAAAATTCAGCCAGTCCCTCAACGGGCAGGTATTCTTGTCCACATTTTTGGCGGCAATCTGGGCCTCTGCCTTGTGGACGATAGGCAGCACGTAAGGCTTTCCGTTATCATCCCGGTAGGCACCAACTCCCAGATTCATCTTTTTGCTATTGGTGTCCCTCTTAAAGGCTTCAGTGACACCCAGAATGGGATCTGGAGGTCCCATTTCTACACGGGTCCACCAGGAGCTGGCTCTGGCAGAGGCCGCGGCAGCGAGGCCCGGGTGGAAGGCGGCGACGATCCCGGAGAGGATGCGGCCGGAGTGCAGCAGAGCCATGGTGGACGGTAGGAGGGCAGTGGGACGCCGCAGGACGCAGCAGAGGGCGAGCGGACAGACACACAGGGAGCCGGCTCCTGTTTATGGGTTTTATATTAGTGGATTCAATCAACTGAGGATGCAAAATATTCACGTATAAAAATGAATGGTTGTGTCTGTACTAAACATGCACAGACTTTTCTTCTTGTCATCATTCCCTAAACAATACAGTATAATCAAAATTTACATAGAGTTTACATTGTCTTAGGTATTATATGTAATCTAGGGATAATTTAAATCATATGGGAGCATGTGCATATGCTATATGCAAATACTACACCATTTTATATCAGGGACTTGAGCATCTGATGGATCCAATCTCCCATGGACACCAAAAGACTAACTGTACATGAATACATAAAGAGACACTCAAACTTACTAGAAATCAGAGACATGCAAATCAAAGCAAAGCAACATCACTTGACACCTATTGGATTAACAAAAGTTGGAAAGATGGATAACTGATGGGGTGTGGAGACCTGGAATTGTAAACTGCAGCAGACCCTGTGGAGAGCATCTGGTACATTTAACTAAATTTTGTATAATCCCACCTGCAGTGTGATTCAGCAGTTCCACTACTAGTTAGATATGCCAATAAATTTCTCATGGAGAGTTTTTTTTTTTTTTTTTTTTTTTTTTTTTTTGAGATGGAGTCTCACTCTGTTGCCAGGCTGGAGTGTGGTGGCATGATCTCGGCTCATTGCAACCTCCGACTCCCTGGTTCAAGCTATTTTCCTGCCTCAGCCTCCCGAGTAGCTGAGATTACAGGCAGGTGCCAACATGCCCGGCTAATTTTTTTTGTATTTTAGTAGAGACGGGGTTTCACCATGTTGGCCAGGATGGTGTTGATCTCCTGACTTCGTGACCCGCCTGCCTCGGCCTCCTAAAGTGCTGGGGTTACAGGTGTGAGCCACCGCGCCTGGCTCTCATGCAGACTTCTAAGAGGACAAGTGTAACATTTATTACAGCATTATTTGGGTAAGTCTGGCGTTGAAGGTGAGGTTTGGCAAGTTCATTGCAAGGAGAATGGATAGATAAAGGTTGATGGATNAGATGGATAACTGATGGGGTGTGGAGACCTGGAATTGTAAACTGCAGCAGACCCTGTGGAGAGCATCTGGTACATTTAACTAAATTTTGTATAATCCCACCTGCAGTGTGATTCAGCAGTTCCACTACTAGTTAGATATGCCAATAAATTTCTCATGCAGACTTCTTTTTTTTTTTTTTTTTTTTTTGAGATGGAGTCTCACTCTGTTGCCAGGCTGGAGTGTGGTGGCATGATCTCGGCTCATTGCAACCTCCGACTCCCTGGTTCAAGCTATTTTCCTGCCTCAGCCTCCCGAGTAGCTGAGATTACAGGCAGGTGCCAACATGCCCGGCTAATTTTTTTTGTATTTTAGTAGAGACGGGGTTTCACCATGTTGGCCAGGATGGTGTTGATCTCCTGACTTCGTGACCCGCCTGCCTCGGCCTCCTAAAGTGCTGGGGTTACAGGTGTGAGCCACCGCGCCTGGCTCTCATGCAGACTTCTAAGAGGACAAGTGTAACATTTATTACAGCATTATTTGGGTAAGTCTGGCGTTGAAGGTGAGGTTTGGCAAGTTCATTGCAAGGAGAATGGATAGATAAAGGTTGATGGATGCCCTTCGTATGATACTAAAGAGTAAAAGGAAGCAACGGACTAGATGTACATATAGTCACATGGATGAATCTTATAAACATAATGCCAAGTAACAATATTTTTAAAAACATATTATCTTATATGTAAACTAATAGCATTTACATAAGTTGAAAATGTACACACATAAAAAAAATGCCTTTTCCAAAGGCACTTATAAACAAAAAGACATGAGAATAGATGCTTATGTTGAGAAGGAAGAATACAAAATGGGTACTGGTGATTAAATGGAATGAATTAAAAGTATTGATTGAATGAATGAAGAGCAGGGATTTTACTGCATGAATGATGATTCAGGTTCCATTAATGTACGTTCTGCATTTGAGCACAGAAAATAGGAACAGAAAATTTGAATGGCAAGCAAGGAATTATGTGAACTCTTCCTCCAAAATTTACATCATATAAGTTGAAAACAGGTGAAGCATAAGCCGGGAGCATTTTGCAATGCTTAAAGTCCTAATTCATAATTTTGAATTGTGTTTTTCTTAAATGGCTCCTTAAATGTAAGATTGTATTTTAGCAAAGTCAATAATGTTTTCATATTCCTATCGATGTGATCTACAAAGGCAAAAACAATTTTTAAAGATTAATTTCTAATCTTACTTTAATTCCTAAACTAGATTTTCAGTGGATGTCTTTCCATGACATTAATTGCTACAAGAGAATATAGACATTTCCCCATAAATAAATAAATCAAAATTATTCTTGACCTCAGATATTTTACAGACTTTTACCAGTTTGTTCTATTTTATATAAATTCACTTCTTACACAAATTTGTACATAAAAGAAAAAATAAGAAATTCTCTGTGTTTGACACTGATCCCTTCTGGTTGATTTTTTTATTTCTTGAAGGAACTAGCAGTGGTGCCTTGCAATCATAGCTCACTGCAGCCTCAAATTCCTGGGCTCAAGCCATCCTCCTACTTCAGCCTCCTAAATATCTGGGACTACAGGTGTGTACCACCATACCTGACATATATATATATACATATATACACACACACACACACACATATGTATATGCATATTTGTACAGACAAGATTTGGCTATGTTGTCTGGGCTCATCTCAAATTCCTGGCATCAAGCAAACCCCCCACCTCAGCTTCCCAAATTGCTGAGATTAGAGGTACCAGCCACAACTCTTGGCTTTGAGCACACTTCTTTATTTAAAGGTAATCTTTCTCTTGAAAATATTTGATTTCAAACAAGTCAATTTCCTGATTTTTTTCCAGGAATTTATGTTTCACTGTTTCATTTATGTTTAACGCTGTTTTAAAAATTCTAGTTATTTTCAGCTATTCTTATGAAAGATGAATAGCCACAGGGGTTCACCAAAAAGAAACGGAATGACATTTATCAAAGATAATCACATTCATTAAAATTGGAGATGCTGGTTTTACAAAGGATGATGACTTCAGTCCTTAAACATGACTATTTTTAATACTGAGATTTAGGCATTAGAATATAGGGAAAAAACATTTGTCAAAGAGTTTTGAAACTGCAATAATTCTGCTTTCTTCAATGAATATCTTGACAGAATCCTCTGGGAACAAAATGTCTAAGAGCACAGATTCTATGACAAGGACAAATTCTCACACATTCTCTGATTATTCTAACAAAATAATCACAGAGAGAAGAAAAAGAAAGAAATATCTATGTCTTCCAAGCAGTTCAGATCTATCTTCCATGATGCTGACTACCATTGTGGGGAGGGGCCAGAGTGAGGTTGTTTAATCAAGTTTGATAATGAAGCAGTTGTCACTACATAAAGTGTAAAATAATATATAAAATATTAGAATTCAGATTCTAAAGGTAAATCAAATATGCATTGTCTGATTATATAATGAGACCTTTTCCCTCCCTCTTTCTCTCCCTACCTGCCCCTTTTCCTTTCTTCCTTTTCTTTATAACACTTGCAGAATGATACCATAGGGAAAGACCAAAATATTATCCCTAGATGTATGTGAACATATTGTATGACTGTGAGGAAGTCACCAACCTTCATGGATTTAAAGAACACAGTTTTGGTATATAGTGAAATGACAAAATTGGACTAAAATTTCTTCTAAATAGGCAATGGGTACTTTTGTCACCCTTTGGAATCTGAAATACAAAATAAAAAGGAGGAAGACTTAGCCAAAGCAATCAGGCAAGAGAAAGAAATAAAAGGCATTCAAATAGAAAAAAAAAAAAACAAAGGAATCCAAATTATTTCTATTCAGAGACGATATTATTCTATACCTAGAAAACCCCAAAGACTCTGCCAAAAGTCTCCTGGATCTAAACTTCAGTAAAGTTTCAGGATACAAAATCAATGAACAAAAATCAGTAGTATTTCTATATACCAATAACATTCAAGCTGAGAATAAAATCAAGAATGCAATAGCATTAAAAGAGCTGCAAAAAAAAAAAAAGAAAAAAAGAAAAATCTAGGAATACATCTAACCAAGGAGGTGAAACATCTCTACAACTTTTTTAGCTCCCACATGTGAGTGAGAACGTGAGTCATTTTCTTTCTATGCCTGGCTTCTTAAACTTAATACTTAACATAATGACTTCTAGTTCCATCCATTTTGCTGCAGATGACATGATTTTATTTTTCTTATGTCTGAATAGTATTCCATTGTGTGTGTGTATATATGTGTGTGTGTGTGTGTGTGTGTATACACACCACATTTTCTTCATCCATCCATTGCTGAACATTTAGTTTGGTTTCATATTCTTCACACATGAAGGAGAACTGACATCTTTGCCAAACAAACAAGCTGAGGGAATTCATCGCCACAAAATTGGCACTACAAAAACTCTTTAGTCCTATGACTGGAAGCAAAAGAATAATATGTACCATCATTAAAAATATATATATATAAACCACTGCTGGAGCAAACACACAGACAAAGAAGAGATAAAACACAAATATTACCATGACAAAAAAAAAAAAAAATACACCAAACAACAATGACAAACAATAAGAGAGAAAGAAACCAAAAATAAGTATAGAACCAGAAATCAATTAATAAAGTGAAAGGAATATGCCCTCACATATAAATAATAACCTTGAATGTAAATGAATTAAAAAGTCAAAAAACAATAGATACTGGTGAGACTGCAGAGAAAAAGGGAAAAAGGAAGGCTTATACACCATTGATGGAAATGTAAATTAGTTTAGCCATTGTGGAAAGCAGTTTAGAGATTTCTCACAGGAGTTAGAACTATTATTCAAACCAGAAATCCCATTATTGGGTATATGTTTAAAAGAAAATAAATTTTCTGCCATAAAGACAAACATGCACCTGTATGTTCATTGCAGCACTATTCACAATAGCAAAGACATGGAATCAACCTAGGTGCCCATCAGTGGTGGATTGGATAAAGAAAATGTGGTGTGTATATATCATGGAATACTACACATCCATAAAAAAGAATGAGACCATATCTTTTGCAGTAACTTGGATGCAGCTGAAGACCATTATCCTAAGCAAATTAAGAGAGGAACAGAAAACCAAATACCACATGTTCTTACTTATAAGTGGGAGCTAAACATTGTGTACTCATAGACATAAAGATAGCAGCAATAGTCACTGAACTACTAGATGGGGAAGAGAGGGCTGAAAAACAATCTACTGGGTACTATGCTCAGTCCCTGGGCATAAAATCAATTGTACTCCAAATCTCAGCATCACACAATACACTCATGTAATGACTCTGCACATGTACACCTAAAATCTAAAATAAAAGTTGAAATTATTTTTAAAAAAATTAAATTAAAATAATAAAATAAAATAAAAATAATTATTTTCACTTCTACTTCCTCCATTAACTTTTTGTATTTAAGAACTGATTGCTTATGGTCAGGCATGGTAGCTCACACCTGTGATCCCAGCACTTTTGGGAGGCCAAGGTGGGTGGATCACCTAAGGTCAAGAATTCAAGACCACCCTGGCCAACATGGTGAAACACTGTCTCTACTAAAAATACAAAAGTTACCCAGGCATGGTGGCACATGCCTGTGATTCCAGCTACTAAGGAGGCTGAGGCAGGAGAATTGCTTGAACCCGGGAGGTGGAGTTTGCAGTGAGCTGAGATTGCATCACCATACTCCATCCTGGGCAAGAGAATGAGACTCCATCTCAAAAAAAAAAAAAAAAAAAAAAAAAAAAAAAAAAAAAAAAAAAATGATTGTTTCTCATCTTTAGTGTGATCCGAATGTTAAGAGGGAAATTCTCGGCCAGGCGCGGTGGCTCAAGTCTGTAATCCCAGCACTTTGGGAGGCCGAGACGGGCGGATCACGAGG
>NW_016804163.1:6738594-6785841 GCF_001698545.2 Rhinopithecus bieti
AAAAAAAAAAAAAAAAAAGGGGGAAATTCTCCATCACCATTCCTGAAACAAAAGAATAACTCTCTAAAATAAAGTTCTAGTCATTTGGCTGATGCCAATTGGTGAAATTTTACAGCAAGAAGAGTTTACTGGCACTCTTTAACACTTACTGCACACTGTATACTCTACGAAATTAAAACTAGGGAAACTGAGTTCAACTGGACAAAAGGAAAACAAAGTCCAAGTCATTTGACTTAGAGATAACAGGATGAATCCTGACATTAAAAACTTCATTAACAGCTCACACTATCACATGCTTGTGTGTATACAACACTAAGGAAAATAAATTGGAACGGGAATACGTAACAAGGGGTATGGCCACTTGGGACTCTGAGGACAAAACAGCATCATGCTAATAAGAGTGCTCTTGGGCCAGGCGCAGTGGCTCACGCCTGTAATTCCAGCACTTTGGGAGGCTGAGGCGGCTGGATCACGAGGTCAGGAGATCGAGACCATCCTGGCTACGGTGAAACCCCGTCTCTACTAAAAATACAAAAAAAAAAAAAATCAGCCGGGCATGGTGGTGGGAGCCTGTAGTCCCAGCTACTCAGGAGGCTGAGGCAGGAGAATAGTGTAAACCTGGCAGGCGGAGCTTGTGGTGAGCTGAGATTGCACCACTGCACTCTAGCCTGGGTGACAGAGTGAGACTCCGTCTCAAAAAAAAAAAAAAAAAAAAGAGTGCTCTTGTTGGAAAAGAGCTGCTTGACCTGTGTGGGGGCTGAATACTGTAAGTGTATGAGGGTTCACAGGCCTCTCCCTATAGTCACCTATGATTGAACAAGCAATGGTTGGTGTTCGGCATCTTCCATACATTTATATCATCTTCCCTTTACAAAAAAATACATGAAAGGTACATGCAAAGATTTTTAAAGATTGAAGTCTCTTACATGTTGTGAGTAAAGTCTTAATTTTGGTTTCAACTATGCCTCTCTCAATATTACAGCTTGAAAACTAGACCATATACATTCCAGTTCATAGGTATTACACATGGCATGAATTCTTTGAAAACGGATAATGTATTTAAAATGGTGACATCAAAGCAAACGACTTTCAGAGAGTGGCTTTAAGTAGCACCTTTTCTCCCAACAACCCCATATACTTGCTCATCTGGTCCCACCCTACTCCAACAATTAAATGCCAAACAAAGTTTTTTGATCCCAAAGTGTCTTCCAAACTCCCAACTCATTACTATGGCACTTTAATGCTTTATATACATGGTGGGGAAATTTTAAATGTTTAGAACTCCCATTGCAGAGAGGAGAGGAAGGATGCCCTCCTCTGCATTTGGTTAAAGCTAACTCTTTTACTACACTGAGCTTCAACATTTGATCATGGGCTTATGTATTAGTCCATTCTCACACTGCTATAAAGAACTGCCTGAGACTGTGTAATTTATAAAGGAAAGAGGTTTAATTGACTCACAGTTCCACAGGGATGGAGAGGTCTCAGGAAATTGACAATAATGGTGGAAGGGGAAGCAAACACATCCTATTTCACAAGACGGCAGGAAGGAGAAGTGCCGAGTAAAGTGGGGAAAGCCCCTTATAAAACCGTCAGATCTCATGAGAACTCACTATTGTGAGAACAGCATGAGGGTAACCGCCCCCATGATTCAATCACCTTCCACCGGGTCTCTCTCAACATGTGGGGATTATCAATTCAAGATGAGATCTGGGTGGGGACACAGTCAAACCATATCAGCCTATATTATTTTGTTTCCTGTGTTTTCTCTTTACCCTTTTCCCACTTGTATGAATTTTTGGTTCTTCCCCACCAGGACTAAAACTGTGCCCTACAAACTGTAAATACTCAACCTTATAAACATTAATGATGACACAGAAAAGAGAGGTGTCGAGTGAATAATTGGATGCTGAGGGTTAACCATTTAGTGAGTTGAAAACATTGACCATTGGCCACTCCATAACAAAGTATTTCCTTAAAGCTTATTTTATTAGTGAGGGAGGCTATATGCATTATGTTATTTTCTTATCTCAAGGCCTATATTTATTCCAAAACATTCAGTGTTAAAACTATATCAATGCTATAGTTCAAATCTCAACACTACAAGATGTTGACTTTGGGGAAATCACTTAATTGGCTCCTCACCTGTCAAAGGAGATAAGGCTAGTCACCTCCTTGCAGTATTATTGCAAGAATTTTGTGAGATGATATTTCTCTAGCAGTGTTCTTAACTAGGTCAAACTTGAAATTTGAATAAATGTGGCATGTACAGTTAAGTATTTATTATAGGCAAGGATTTACTCCAGAGAGAGAAGAGCTGAAGAATACCATGGGAAATAAATTTGAATTGTTTCATGATGGTAGATCCCAGATTCCACAGTAACGGATGAGAAGAGACAGAGACGTAAGACAAATTTGAAGTTTTTCTGCAGGACAACAGGGAAGGAAATTTGACACAAGAAATCTGGGGGAAAGGGTGCTAAAAATGTGTAAACTAGAAGAGTTATCTCAGAACTTTTGGGATCCACCAGTTCCGCTGCAGTGTCACTTTCAATAAATGAAACAGTGTGCAACAGAGGGGTGGACGCTTTCCTCACCAGTGGAACCAGAGTGAGTAGCTATGAGAACAGGATCATGAGAGCCTGGGAAACAGCGCCTAAGAATTCTCATAGATAATAGAAGAAACCTTGAAAGTGAACCTGCGTCCCCATAGGCACGTGAGATAGAAAAGGCATATATAGCAAGGTAACTTCATTTGTATGTTCACAGTCAGTGCAGGACTGAATGAATACAGGTCTCAAATGAAAAACACTAAGCACAAACCCTGGTGCATAGTAGGTCCTCAATAATAAATGTTTGTTCTCTTTCCCTTGAAAGACAGACCTCTTAATTAAGACATCCTCGAAAGAGATTTCTCAACTTTTTCATTAGCATCCTCTGCATACCTTCACTCTCATTACCTTCAGCACTATGATTAGCTTCAAAAAGAATTCTTCATGTAAAGAGTCTGTAATTAGGATACCAGGGAGAGCTCAGCACCTGAAAAGGACTGCAGCGCCTGCCTATTGTCTCAGTTGCTTTTTTATCTCTCTAGGCCTGCAATATCAAAAGCGCCCAGTACAAATTAAAGATGCAAAAACCTGGCTGGTCTCAAAGTTGGTTCATTTCCCGTTAGAAATACTGGCTGTGCAGTTTTCTTGAAATTAGAACTTCAGAACAGCACATCCAGTAATTAGTGCATGATTTTCTTTTCACTTGAATGTTTTCTGCTTTTTTTTTTTTTTTCTTTTACTATTGCAGCAATTGGGTATTTGAGAGAGAAAAATAATGTCTCGGCGCATGCTTCATTTCCCAAAGTAGGCGGCAGAGTCCAGATTCTTGATGAAAGCTTCAACCTTTTAATTCAGATGAACTGAAGCTAAATTTATTTTGTTGGAAAGTTTGAAGTGGTCTGTGAGGGAGTTCAACAGTTCAGGCTTACTGTAATTAACTGTCAAATAAGAGTCTGGGACTAAGCAGAGAAATGCAAGTGGGTCAGCATCAGAAGGGTTTAAATTCTGATGAAATTTTATGAGAAGAATGGCCTTTCGTGGAAACATTCATCTGAGTCAATAGTTCACTGTATAAGCAGCAGCAAGTGTAGGTGGTTATCAAAAACACAGCTTGAACTCCCATTAGGCTTCCCGTGCCCTCCCTTTCTGGTTATCACTGATGATCCTTTACTAGAAACATTAATTCGGGGTTTCTGGTAACCTTGCCTCTGATAAACTCTTCTACTGGAGCTTGTCTGCATAAACAGAGCAGGCCTTTGAGGCTGTGGAAGTCTGAGGGGAATACCTAGAACACTCCTATTGCTATTGTGCTAACACATAGACTGCATTGAATGGCAAAAGGCATAAGAAAAATGTCCTTAGCCGAATACAGTGGCTGACACCTGTAATCCCAGCACTTTGGGAGGCCTAGGAGGGCACATCACTTGAGGACAGGAGTTCAAGACCAGACTGGCCAATATAATGAAACCTATCTCTACTAAAAGTACAAAAAATTAGCCAGGTATGGTGGCATGTGCCTGCAATCCCAGCTACGTAAGAGGCTGAGGCACAAGAATTGCTTGAACCAGAGGGGTAGAGGTTGCATTGAGCCAAGATTGCACCACTGCACTCCAACCTGGATGAAGGAGTGAGACTCTATCTCAAAAAAAAAAAAAAGAAAAGAAAAGAAAATGCCCTATATAATTACCTATGTGGTTACCTTCCCGTGTCTTCATGTAAGTCCAGATTCCATTTAGTGTTGCTTTCCTCCTGCTTGGAGGCCTTCCATTCGCATTTCTTGTACTGTAGGTCAGCTGGTGATAACTATTTCAGTTTTTGTATGTCTGAAAAACCTTAAACACGATATGGAAATAACAGACCAACAACACTGAGCAGAAAATATTAGAATTTAATGTAGGCAAATCTAATTTGCAATGTTTCCAAGATCAAACCCTTTCATTTAGAACCTTCATATGTAAAGAAAGCCATTTTGGGAGAAAGTAAATGGCATGACCTTTGTGACAATTTTCATAAAAATCCATTTTTAGGTCTCCATTGAGCTAACATAAAACAAGTCTGCTTTTGACCCATATACTGCATTAATAACATCCAAAAAAGGCTCCATCTCTGAAGTAGTTTTCCGGGGTGAAAGAATGTATAAGCAAAAGGAGACAACCTTTCAAAGAACTCTAGATATGAAACAGGAAAAAACTGATGTATTTACCTGAAGCAGGCTTGTAATACGATGACCCCAAATCCACAGAAATCAACTCGGCCTCATGTCACCTTCCCAATGAACCTGCAGGACTGAGCTTTCAGTTTTCTTAAACACACTCACATGCACATGTACATATGTGTGCGCACACACACACACACCCACACACACACAACACACACAGGCAGAATAATGTTAATAGAGCTTTGCTTACAGATCCCCAGAGGAGAAAAATCAATTTCTATCTTCTTTATTTCTTACTTTTAAAAAGCTGACCTACATGGCCTTAACATTCCCCTCAGCTTGGCTAAACTTTAGACAGGTTTGTTCCTGACTACAGGTCCCTGACTTCTTTTTTTCCTAGAACATTTGCTTTAGAAAACATGCATTGTAAGTCCTTTCTCTGCCCCTTTGAGAAATAAATCTGATGTGGGAGCCATCCCTTTGAAATGTGATCATAAAGATAGTGCCCCTATCTCCCAGTCTCTGTGGAAAGGTCAGAACCTAACTTTAATAGTGACAAACAGCAAACACAGATGGCCTAATCACACTGACCAGCCTCTGCCTTACTATCCTGCAGTACTTTTTCACTAGCTCTCCTCAGGGATTACAAACTCTCCTGCCTTTTGTTTCAGTGCAGTTGAGTTCCATCTCTCTTCTTTATTGCAGTAGTCCTGAATAAGTCTTCCTTGCCATTTTTCACAAGTATCCGGTGCAATTTCTCTTTGACAAAGCCCATACTTGTATTTTCTAGTAAAAAGATAATGCGAACCCAAGTACCGGACAGTCTATAATTTCCATCCTGTTTCTTAGAAATCACCAAATTAAATGAAAAAAAAATGTGGAAACAATTAAAGTTTTGCAAATCTATTAGGTACTTCATCTAGATTCTGCTTGTCTTGCAAACTCTGACCACTTCTATAAGTACGTAAGAAAGAATTAAATGTCATCCCATAATCACACACTAGTACCCTAGAGTGATGGGCATAATTTTATGGAGTGTATAGAAGCTAGAAGGGACCTAGATGTTCATTTACTCCAGAATTGAAGAGCCAAAGTCATCTCAGAGATGTTTTGTTTGCTCATTACAATGTTAGAAGATGAAAGACGAGGAGGATTGAAATGCTTCTGGTGGGACAAGCCCTCCAGTTTATCCCAGAAAATGTCCTGTCTATTATCTTATACTTGGCTGCTCCCCAGAACATATTTACCATCTTTCCTTATCCATGAAAGCCTTTGGGGTTGTTATGCTTGAACCCTCATTTTACTTTATAAATGAAGTTATATGCTCACGGAAGTAAAATAATTTTGCTCCCAGTCCTGATAAGTAGAAACTGAATTCAGTATTCCAGAAGTACCAGTGAAATACTTCTCAACCTTGATTGGATATCAGAATCACCTGAAGAGCCTTTAAAAAATATCTACACCTGAGACTTACCCATAGCATTCTAAATACACCCATCTTGGATGGGGCCTTAGAATTGGCAATTTCCAGTGTGCAGCTAAGATGAAAACCCATTAACACAACATACTACCAGACTGTCTTGGAGATTCTGTTTCAGAATATAGACGGAGACAAAGTTGCTCTCAATAAATAAATTTTCATTATTTTGATAAATTTTCATTACTATAATAAAGAGATTAAAACATTCAATGATTTTATTAAGAATTCTATGCCAATAAGTTCAGTTAGATAAAATTGACAAATTCCTCCAAAAAACAATATCAAAACACACAAAATTGTGAATATGAATAATCCTGTCATTAATAAAGAAAGGAAATTTTTCATTGAAAGTCTTTATGTGTGTGTGCAGACCATAAACACCCTACATACTATAAAGCTATACAATCTTGGAAAAATAATAAAATCCAATATTATTGATGGTTTTAAAAAATGATCTCTACTAACAACAGAAGGGAAGTACCCAAACCTAATCAAAGGTATCCTTAAAAAATATTGAAAAACTTTTTCTCTGTTACTGGGTGCAAAAAAACAAAAAGATTGCCTATATACATCACTCAGGTTCAATAAGTACTGGAGATTCTGTTAGGTTAGTACAAAACTAATTGTAGTTTTTGCCTTTTTCCCCCCAAAAAAATCACAATTACTTTTGCAACAACCTAATCAGTAACCAAGTAGGGCAAAATAAAACTGCATCAATAGCTATACATAAAACAAAAGTTTAAAGCTTTTCAAAGAAAGTGATAACACTTCTGTTATTTATGGAAGATATAACTATTGCATAAGAAATCCAAGGTAGACCCAGCGCAGTGGCTCATGCCTATAATCCCAGTACTTTGGGAGGCCGAGATGGGCAAATCACGAGGTCACGAGTTCAAGACCAGCCTGGTCAACAGGCCTGGGTTTCCCCAAACCCCGTTTCTACTAAAAACACAAAAAATTAGCTGGGTATAGTGGCAGGTATCTGTAATCCCAGCTACTCGGGAGGCTGAGGCAGGCTGAGGCAGGAGAATCGCTCGAACCTGGGAGGCAGCGGTTGCAGTGAGCCAAGATCGCGCCACTGCACTTCAGCCCTGGAGACAGACTGAGACTCCGTCTCAAAAAAAAAAAAGAAAAAAGAAAAAAATAAAAAGAAATCCAAGGTAATCCACAGACAAATTATTAGAATCAACAAATTATTTCATCAAAGCATCAAAGTCGTTTGATTAAAGATCAACATATTGAAATGAATTGCAGTTGTATATACCAGCAAGAAACAAAATGAAATTTTAGAACCACTTTCAAAAGTATTAAAAATACTAAATATCAAGGAATAAACCTAAAAAAAATGCAAGGCCTTTATGTAGGAACCTATGAAATGTTGCTAAGATAAATGAAAGAATATTTGAATAAAGATATTTATCAAGCCCATGCATTAAAAACTCAATACGTAATATGTCGATTGTAATATGTCAGTTCTCTACAAACTGATCTATAAGTTCAAGGAATTCTAACCACAATCCCAATTAGTGAGTGAATTTAACAAGTGGATTATACAATTTATATGAATATTCAAAGGGCCGAGAATATTCAAGACACCCTTGAAAAGGACAAGATGTCAAGGTTTCATCTAGGTTATTACATCTTATAATAAAACTACAGTAATTAAGATATTGCAATATTAGCATAAGGATGGAGAATATGCCCGTGGAGGAAGATAGAATGTAAAAATATACGATGCATGTATAAACATTTAATTTTTTAATAGGTGGCATTGCACAGGCATGAGATAATAGTCTTTATTAATAGTTCTGGGACATTTTGGTATGCATCAGAAAAAAAATAATGACGCTAAACCCCTATATCACACTATTCATAAAAACTCCAATTAGATTGTGGAACTATATGTAAAAAGCAAATCAAAATGTTTTCTTAGAAAATAATGCCAGAGAATATTCTCATGAATTTAGGATAAGGTCAGTTTATTTTATAATTGAAATGCATAAAGCAATCATGATGAGCACATTAAAATTAAGAAATCATGCTTATCAAATAAATAGCATCAAGGAAGTGAAAAGGCAAGCCATACAAAGATAAAAGATGTTTGCTAAATGTATGACCAGCAAAGATTTAGTGGGTGCCAGGGGTCAGCAGACCTTTTCTGTAAAGGGCCAGATTGTAGATAATTCAGACTTTGCAAGCTGTATGGCTTCTGTCTCAGCTACTACACTCTGTCATTGCAGCATAATAGCAGCATGAAAGTAAGTGTGGCTGAGTTTCAATAGCATTGCATTCACCAAAATACTGCAGGTCAGATTTGGCCCATGGTCCAGAGTTTACCCATTATTGGTGTATCGAATATATAAAAGGTTTCTATAAAACAATTAAAAGACTGGCAACCCAAAATAAAGAAAGAAAAGAAAAAAGGAGGGAAGGCTGTTAAACAGTGTTAATCACCAGATAAATGTTAACTAAAATCATAGGAAATATTATTTTATACTCTCCCAGTAACTAAAATTAGACAGAATGAAAATACCAAGTGTTGCCAAGGATTTAGAGTAAGCAAGCAGAACTGATGAGCAATGTACTGATGTTGAGAGTGTAAATTAGTACCACTACTTTAGAAAGTTCGTTGGCATTATTGACTAAGATACATAAACCTCATGACCCTTCAACTCCACACCTAGATATACCACAAAGAAATGAATGCACGCATGTTTCTGGGACATGGGTTCACAGCATCCTTGTTCATAAGAGCCCAAAGCAAAAGCAGCCCAAATATCCATCAGTACTGTAGATAAACAAACGCTGGCATATCATTCAGTGGAATGCTTCATCGTAATTAACACATTACAGCTATTTTGCACCAATGTACATTGATCTCAGGAACATGATATTGGATAAAAGAAGCCAGCCCAAAATAATATTTGCTTTATGCTTCCATTTAAATACGTTTCAAAACTAAATCAAATGTCAATCATGTTTGGGCAGTAAAGGTAGGAAGAAAAAGTATGAAGACAAGCAAGGAAATGATTAGCATGGAAGTCAAGATTATGGTTAACTTTGAAGAGAAGGGAGGAATTTGGATTGGAAAGGGTGCACAGGGGTTTCTGGACACTGTCAACTTTATGCTTCCTAATCTGCATGATACATACATGAGTGTCAGCTTTGTAAGGCATGTAGCTGTGACCTTACATTTTACACAGTTTCCTGTATACACTAAAAAGGCAGTTTAGAACAAAGTTCATGTAGTATGATTTCTAATTGTCGAAATATATAAAGATAGAATGGTATTTATGGAGCATTAAAATGTCTATTAAAAACAGGTGCCAAAATATATTAACAGGGAGATTATGTATCAATAATAGGATTTGATGTAATTAAAATAAATCTTATATTTGGTTATGTTTTATATTTTCTACTCTGATCTTGGATTGCTTAGATTATATAAAACAATAATAATGAGAAAAATATTTCCCCAAGTGAAATGCACATATCTACCTTCTGCTTGAATAAAAGCTAGGTGGTATTATAATTAATAGTATTTAAATATAAATTTACCAAAGGAGTCTTAAGTTCTGATCTTGATTACTTAGAAATGAAAATGTGGGTAACCGTACTTATCCTTCCTCTACCTTCTCTAGGTCTTTCTTTTCTCCACAAGCATAAAAATGCATATGTGAGTTGAACAAAATAAACTGGGTTTTCCCAGAGTGTGGCCTACTATATGTGAATATTTTAAGTCCTGTGCATATATACACACACACCCACGCGCACGCGCGCGCACACACACACACACACAGAGTATGGTGCTTCAAAGAGTTAATGCACACATATTTCGTGTAGAATTTGCAGACACATGATCTGAAGTGCATCCTCATGAACCCAATGCCCTCCTGAGGAATAATTCAAACAGAGGAAGAGTTTCCCTGTCCAGGAAGGTACTTGGACTTCCTATGAATTCAAATACACTGAGGTTGAAGTGACTTTGTAAAAAGTATCTGAGGCAACTCTTAGTGCCTCTGGGAAAATTTAGTCTAATAATGCGTGTTGAATATTTTTACATCTTTATACACTTCATAATATCTTTGTTTTCCCCAGCCTTTATTATTACTTATGTATACTTCTCTATTCAATACTTACCAAACCCTGAGGCTACCCAATAATAGTGTAACGTTCTTCACTTCAATGAACTTTAACAGAAACCAATGCATTTTAACTGAATTTTTGTTTATCTCAAGGAGCACATTTTAATGAAATCAATACATTCTTGCTGAAAGCCACATGAATCCATCGGAAAGAATACATTGTTACCGAAACCAATATACACTTTTATAATGTCTGTATGTTTTAGCGTAAGCATATCCATACATTTTAGCTGTAACCAATATATTTCTGAAGGACTGATACCGAGAAAGCCTTATTTCATAGTGAAGTCAATTCAGTCTTACAGAAACTAATACTGTATTCCATATTCCTGAGCCAGCAGTGTCAGGCTAAATGAAGACTATGATTTATATTGCTGAAAAATGTAAATATTTCCAGAAATGACTTTAAAATAAAAGTAGTTTTGAAAGTATATAAAGTATTTTAGTATCTTGATTAGAGTTACAAAAGCAGCTGGAGAAAAGTTTTTGAATGGAAAAGTTAAGGGCCTTGTGTATAATGTGTGTTTCAGTTAAATATGCATTAAATATATACACTAAAATATATTTATTATTATATTTAGGTATTCGTTGTTGAATTTTCAAAAACTCCTGTTTATTTATTTGAATGCCCAGAAAAGGATATCCTTCAAGAAAATCAGATGTTAAAATATTTAGAGATTTCCTGTCCTAGAAATATCACATCTTCATCCAACCTAAAATGACACAAACTCTTAATAGTCTCCCTATAATTCCCCTCATCCTTCAAAATGTGAATAATAATAGAGTTATTACTAGTCAAAACTAATAGAGGAACACCGAAGGAAAACATTCAAGCAATGACTCAACAATAAAATGGTCAAAGAAAAATATTTAAAACAAGTCATACAGATTTGTGTATATGTGTGCATGTATGTATGCATGTTTGCTGAATTTGTACTTACCATTGCAAAAGCCTCTTGGCCTGAATTATGTAATACCATTTTCTACACTGAGATTGGCCTGCTACACTTTGTACTTAGCCCAGACAGAAATTCTAAAAGCATTACCTGTTAGAAAACTAACATTTTAAAATTCAAATGTGCTTGTATTTAGAAGTGACCGGTTATATCCCAAGACGTTATCTAATTGGGAGAGTAACCTTGTTGTATAATTTATCCAGAGTTGGAAAAGCGAGGGCAGTCTGCTTCCCTAGACATCTTTATTTGCATTTTTAGTTTGCTGTGCTAATGACATTTCCAGAGGATGAAGAAAATGAAGAAAAAAAATCATACGAGAGAAAGTATAATAAACCCAAAAATATTTTTAAAAGCATCTCTCAGGAAAGCATGAATCCTAGTTAAAATTAAAATATTTCTAGTATATTTACTTGACATTCATATAAAGCAATATAAATCACACAAGCCATCTATCTACTTGACGTTTTTGGTAGGAAAAAGTAGATAAACACCAAAATTTAAAGTAATGACATTTATTCTTGCTAAATAAATAAATTAGTAAAGGAAAAGAAAAAAAAAATACATGGAGCAGATACTAAAGCAAAAAAATGGGACAGGAAACTTTTTCTCTTACGAAAGCAATTCTTTAAATCATTCAAAGTTCCTTGGCTTCAAGGCTTCTGTGTAAACTTGTATCCGCTAGCTGTGTCTCTGTCACTACAATGATCCCAACTCCTAAGTAGCTCTTACTTTTCCCTGGGGTTTATTTTTCTAGAGGGGTACAATTCAAATGCAGCATTCTGCTTTAAAGATCAGCCTTTACAATAAATACTTATAACTTTCTAAATTGGGTGTGTGGACTCCAGAAATGAAGGCAGGCAGTGAGTCTCAAAAGCACTTCTAATACAACAAGAAACATCACAAAAATAAGTGCTGTATTCTCTTACTTCCCTTTTACAGATCCCTAGTTTTTGTTCAACTGAACAATATTCTGGCTGGGCGTGATGGCTCACGCCTATAATTCCAGCACTTTGGGAGGCCAAGGTGAGTGGATCGCCTGAGGTCAGGAGGTCAAGACCAGCCTGACCAACATGGTGAAGCTCTGTCTCTACTAAATACAAAACATTGCCTTGGCATGGTGGCACATGATTGTAATCCCAATTACTTGGGAGGCTGAGGCAGGAGAATCGCTTGAACCCAGGAAGTGGAGGTTGCAGTGAGCCGAGACTGTACCATTGCGCTCCAGCCTGGGAAACAAGAGTGAAACTCTATGTCAAAAAAAAAAATTAATATTCTGAAGTTTAATCATTTTAGCCTTTGATCTGTGCACTTTGCTGTCAAGCTTGTCTGCTACTTGGATGCTGGCCTCATTGAAGCCATTTCTAGCATCATTTCACTGGGCCTCATACCGTTAAACTGGGCAACTCTGCCCTCTCCATGTGCCCTGAGCTATTCCACTCAAGCCTGGTCTCTTACCTTCCAGCTTTCCACTTCTGCATCTGCTATTTATTCACCCACATTGAAGAAACTCCCATCATTCTTAGTCATGGAGCACCACATCATTCCAATCATCAAAGAATGGCTTGAAATAGAACCTCCTTCACAAACGCTTCCCATGGCATGTTGCCTTTTTTTGGGAGTAAGCTGTAGGCACTTATTATATCTTGTCTTGCACTCACACATTGCTCTTCACATCCATCAAAGTCTCCTTTCTTTTCATTTCACAACCACTCCATAATTGGCCTCCTCTCATCTGACTTCACTGTGTCGAGCAGTCAAGCAGTCCTTAAGCAGTAGAAACAAACTGCTGTAGCTGGTAGGTTGGTGCCCGCACTTTGATAAGTTCAAGCAGAAAAGATGTAATGATTCCAAATGAATTTCAACAGTTTACTGCTCACAGCACAGAAGGCCTGGGTTTCTTGTTCACATGAGTTCCCCTAACTAGCTTTGCAAGTACCACAGGGGTGAGGTCAGTGCTGCACACACATGGATCTGGGTCACAGCTGAGGACTCCAAACTAAGGAGACCTGGATCTTATCTATGGGCCACTGGCCAACCTGCTAGTTCTCCCCTCCAGGGAGAAACAGTTATCTTTATTATCTAGAATGCTCTAGTGACGGAAAGGAGACGTTATCACTCTGGAATGATTCCAGGAAGAGAAAGATCTGGATCTCTCTGGAGGGAAACATTGTCTACAACTTCCCAAGGTTATCTAATATGCAAACAACCTTGAGCAAAGCCCTCAACATCCTTTGCTCAGAAGACACGCATAAATGCCAGACCATGGCAAATGATCTCCCTGCATACTTCCATCACCAGCCCAGATCTCACGGTTTATCATGTCAACAGTTTTCTTGCCAATAGCTGCAGCTCCCTCTACACCCTGTCCTGCCACACACCCCTTGCCAACACTGATTATCTAGCAGTTTTCCTATTAACTTTTTTTGTGAATTTACTTAGGCAAGGTTAGGAGAAAAACCTTCCCAGAGCAAGCTTGATGGCATTTCAATGTAGTTATCTCCAAGTTCAGGTAGGCCCTCAAAACTTCTCCACAAGCCTTTTCTTGTCTTTGATCAGGTCGTTTTCCCCTCCCCACACTGGCTATTTCAAACCCTCATATCTCCTACAGGCCTTCACAATTCCCTGTAAATCAACTGGCCTCCAACCAAACAGAGTATCTATACCACAGACCCAACATAAATGCTCAAGCCCTATGTTCTCAGGCAGAGTTGCTTCTTGTTTTGCCCTAGGTTTATGCTTTAATCTGTTATGTCTTATGGCTGTGCCTGCACCCAAATCTCATCTTGAAGTGTAGCTCCCGTCATCCCATCATGTCATGGGAGGGACCCAATGGGAGGTAATTGAATCATGGGGGCAGGTTTTTCCTATGCTGTTCTCATGATAGTAAATAAGTCCCAAGAGATCTGGTAGTTTTATGAAGGGCAGCTCCCCTGCACACACTGTTTTGCCTGCCGTCACGTAAGACATGGCTTTGCTTCTCCTTTGCCTTCCACCATGACTGCGAGGTCTCCCCAGCCATGTGAAACTATGAATTCACTAAAGCTCTTTCCTTTATAAATTACCCAGTTTCAGGTATGTCTTTATTAGCAGCATGAGAACAGACTAATACAATGTCATTCCTTTCCAAGACTTTCTCTGTCATATTTTTCTCTCCATCCTGCCTCTTCATCTTCTTTATTTCATATTTTCCCTGAAATTCAAGCTGGCTAAATTTCTTTTATCTTAAAATAATCAGTCTTAATTATGTCTCCTGTGCTCTTTATTGATCATCCCACTATCTGTCTTTCTTTCATAGCTAAATTCCTTGGTAAAGATAATATAAACTAACACTTACCTCTCTGCCTGCTGCTTTCACATCATACCAACCTGCTTTCCTACAGAGAAATGACCAACCACTTATTGGCTGCAATGGACAAAATGTTTTTGTTAAAACAAAACATTTCATATGTTAAAACCTTAATCCTAAGTGATGATTTTAGGACATGGGGCATTTGGGAGGTAATTCGTTTATGAAAGTGGAACCCTCATGAATGGGATTAGTGTTCTTATAAGAAGGGGCCCAGCCGGATCCAGTAGCTCACGCTTGTAGTCCCAGCACTTTGGGAGGCTGAGGTGGGTGGATCACCTGAGGTCAGGAGTTCCAGGTCAGCCTGGCCAACATGGGGAAACCCCGTCTCTACTAAAAATACACAAATTAGTTGGGTGTAGTGGTGAGCTCCTGTAATCCTAGCAACTCAGAAGGCTGAAGAAGGAGGATCACTTGAACCCAGGAGGCAGAGATTGCGGTGAGCTGAGGTCACACCACTGCACTCCAACCTGGCAACAGAGTGAGATTCCATCTCAAAAAAAAAAAAAAAAAAAAGAAGAAGAAGAAGAAGAAGAGGCCAGAGGACTAGCTAGTGCTCTTTTCACTGTGTGAGGATACAGGAAGGAGCCAGCATTCTGCAACTTGGAAGAAAGCTCCCACCAGAACCCAACTATGCTGGCATCCTAATCTCAGACTTCCAGCTTCAAGAACTGTGAGAAATAAATGTCTATTTCTAAGCCACCCCATCTGTAGTATTTTGTTATAGAATTCTGAGCTGACTAAGACAATGGCCAAATCAAACATACTTTTCAGTCCATTTCCTACGTTTCCCTTCTGTGGTATGACATGTTGTTGATCTCCAAGTCTTTGAAATCACTTCTCCACCGCTACACTATAAGCTCCTTAAGAGAGAAACCATGTCTTCTTCATCTTCATGTACTCACTTCCCCACAGAGTGACCGCACATAAAAATGGCTAAAAAATGATTTTTTGCACTGATTATCTCCCTTCATATTGGCGCTTTCTCTTTTACTCCATTAGTTTACCATCCTTTACCTTCCTTTTAAAAGCTGGAGTCTACCCATGACCTCTCCTCTTCCTTGCTCTGAAGCCACAGACTGACTTCCTAACTAAATTGCTTATTATGCCACAAAACTTCTTCTCTTTTGCAGGCATCCATGGATTTCTGATCATTACTGGACTTATCAATCTATAACATAACCCCTGACATTCAACATGTTTAAAACTCAACTCATTATACCTACCCACCTTAAAACCTCCTCCATTCTTAGTGTTCCCAAACGTAGTAGTACCACCCTATGCTGAGTCATTCGAGCCAGAATTATGAGACACATGCTCCATATATATACTTTCAGTGAGTTTCTTTTGATTTAATCTAGCCAGCATCCCTCCAGCCAGTCCCATTTCTGCTGCATGTGACTGTCTTAGTTGAATCCCCTGTTATTTCTCATCTAAAATATTGCAACTGCTCTTCCTGTTCTTACCCATTCTCCGCACGGCTTCTAAAGTGATTATTTGGCAAGTCAAACGTAACTCGGTCAATACTCAGTTTTAACTTCTCCTCATTGCTTCGAGAATAAAGTGTAAGCTCCTTAGCAAGCCATACCCAGTCCTGCTCATGGTCTCAGTGTACACTGCTGACCTCTGGTGGAGATTTTATTTTACTCTTTTCGGTTACTTGTCTTTGTCAAACAAGGGAATTGTATACCAATTACTTTCATAATAGCAAACACAAAAAATATTTTGGAAGTCAATTTACATACTGTGTGGGACCTGTCAACTGCACAGGTGAAATTGAGACAGATAACCTATCAAAATCACTAGAATTTGCTCGTTGCTTACCTGCTAGTCACTTATTAACTTACAAGTACTTTTACCATCTTTTAACTCAAACTGCTACAAAAAAGATTGGAAGATTGGATATTGATGTATGTCCAGTGTGGCCCATTTAAAACATCTGCCATAACCATTTAAAAGCCGTTAATTCATATCCATTTATCTATGCACACATCAATTACAACTAGTGAAATGCATTTGTCAGTTTTTTCCCCCTTCCCTTCATCTCTGAAACATTCTAACACAAAATTGTGCTTGCTGAAAAAATCTGGGGACTAATAAATTAATGTTTTATTTTGTCTTAATGCCTTTTGGAAAAAAACACAGTCCTCATTGTCATATTCCTCTTATGCTTAAGTGCAACAATTGGAACTCAAGAATAGCCCCATGTTTTGCAGGATATGAAAAATAGTTTGAAGTCCGAAGTTCCACCCGCCATATCTAATGATGATCACAGACTCAGTTACAGAAAGTTTTCCCTCAGTAAACACGGAAGAAGTGGGTACTTCTTATATTACAAAATTACAATGACAATCTGTCTGCATGTGACTGTTTAAAAAAACATGGGACCTCTGGATTCTAATTTCTAAAGTTTGAATAACTTTGGACAAGTCACTAAATGTCTGCAAATCTTAGCATAAAGCGATACAAAGTTCTTGGAGGTAAAAAGAGGTGTTGTGTAGACAGGGACTATCTCTCTGATATATGGTCAGAGACAAAAATGATGAAAAGCCCAGCCCTGGCAAGTTCTGAGGGAAAAACCAAGCAGAAAGGAACAATACAGAATAAGCTCATTTCTTGGGAGATCAGCAGGTCAGTGGGCCCTGGAGCAGAGGGATGCAAATGATCAGACGGGACAATGAAGAAGTAGGCAGCTCAGACCACACAGTTCTTATAGACCATGCAAAGAATTGGGACATGATTCTAAGTTTAAAATGGGAGCCACTGGAGGGCTGGAAGCAGGAGAATCATGTGATTTAAGTTTTTAACTTTTCACTCTGGAGACAGGGAAGCTGGTCAGGAGGCTATTGCAGTAGGACAATATTGCAATAGGGCTGCCAGGATAGAACATGAAAGTGGCTTGGTCTTAGCTGCCGTGGCATGATGAATAACCAAGTATGAGGTGCACGGTTAATAACCAATTTGAAATGTGTTTTGAAATGAAATGTGTTTTGAATGAAGTTGCATGCTATGATAAATTATCATTTAATTCTCATTTTTAAGATTACTGAAGCTTAGATTTTTTTTTTTTTAGACGGAGTCTCGCTCTGTCACCCAAGCTGCTGGAGTGCAGTGGTGTGATCTCGGGTCACTGCAACCTCTGTCTCCCAGGTTCAAGTGATTCTCCTGCCTCAGCCTCTCAAGTAGCTGAGACTACAGGTGCAAGCCCCACACCCGGCTAATTTTGTATTTTTATTACAGATGGGGTTTCATCATTTTGACCAGGCTGGTCTTGAACTCCTGACCTCAGGTGATCCACCTGCCTCAGTCTCCCAGAGTACTGGGATTACAGGCCTGAGCCACTGCACCAAGCCTGAAGCTTAGATATTAAGTGATTTATCCAATGTCACACGACCATTTGGTTGCAGATTTAGAACACAAACCTAGTTCCTGCGGCTTCGTATCTGTAATTGTACCTGTTACTCTAGAATAACATTTAATAGCACCAACTTAACATTATTATGAGGCCATGGGCCACTTTTTTTTTTTTTTTTTTTTTTTTTTTGAGACGGAGTCTCGCTCTGTCGCCCAAGCTGGAGTGCAGTGGCCGCATCTCAGCTCACTGCAAGCTCCGCCTCCCGGGTTCACGCCATTCTCCTGCCTCAGCCTCCCGAGTAGCTGGGACTACAGGCGCCCGCCACCTCGCCCGGCTAGTTTTTTTGTATTTTAGTAGAGACGGGGTCTCACCGTGTTAGCCAGGATGGTCTCGATCTCCTGACCTCGTGATCCGCCCGTCTCGGCCTCCCAAAGTGCTGGGATTATAGGCTTGAGCCACCGCGCCCGGCCGGGCCACTTTTAAGAGTTACAGAATTTTTGAGTTGGTAGGAACTTCAAAGATTACCTCCTTTCACACTCTCACTTTACGGATAAGGAAACCAAGGGAAGTTTTGTATGTTTGCTTTTGTTTTATTTCTGTTTTTTCCACCTTAACTGACTTTCTAAAGCTTCTCAACAAGTAACTGACAGAGATGGCAACAAGTTAAAGTATCTTGATTCTTAGAGGGATGTTATTTCCACAACAGCATAGCAAGTCCATTATTTGGTGCTTTCTATGACAGGAAACACATATTTTGAAAGTATAGAGAGAATTTTGCCTACTTCACAGTTATATCCAAATTTATCTTGTTCTTCAAAATAATGGCATTTGCAGCAACCTGGATGGAACTGGAGACTATCATTCTAAGTGAAGTAACTCAGGAATGGAAACCCAAACATCGTATATTCTCACACATACACAGGTGCTAATCCATAAAGATGCAAAGACATAAGAATGATACAATGGACTTTGGGGACTCCAGGGAAAGGGTGAGATGGGAGTAAGGGATAAAAGGCTACAAATTGGGTTACAATGTATCCTGCTCGGGTGATGACTGCACCAAAATCTCACAAATTACCACTGAAGAAATTACTCATGTAACCAAACACCACCTGTTCTCCAAAAACCTATGGAAATAAGTAATAAAATAAAATAAAATAGAGAACTTCATTTGGCTCACAGAAAAAAATTGATATTTTACATGGTTTCTATGTATATAATTAGACATTTCTTCCTTAAAAAAATAAAATAAAGATACTTAAGACACTAAAATAAATAAATAAATTTATCTGGTTCTTTATTAAATATCTATTGAACATCTATTTTGGGCACTATAATAGATTATAAAGATTTCAAAATTAACGTTATAGCCCTCTAGGAGATTATAATCAAATGAGAAAGGCAAAATAATGCAAAATATATTTCAATATAACATGGTAAAAGCCAAAACACAGAAATAAACAGAGTCATGAAAACACAGAGAATAGAACGATTACTAACTGTATCTAGAAGAGGAAAGATCAAAAAGTGAATTTTTTTCTAAACCTTGGCCAATAAGCTAGGGATGACTGGCTTTGATTTTACCCCATGAGTAATGGAGGCTAGACAGACAAGAATGAGATTTTCCCTCTCTTGATATTTTCAAAATATAAAAGGGGGGAGAAAGTATTTCCCAAAAATTAAGGAAGTAGAAGAACTGAGCTTTTCCATGAGAGCTCTTCTCTCTGATCATATTGGAAGAAGGTCATAACAACATTCTCAGGTTATGTGATGGTAGCTCATGCTAAATCTTTATCAAAAAATGCATTACATTTGTGGTTTGCATCTCCAAAGCTGTGTCATTTCACAGCCACTACGTGCTTTCATGCTGTGCATGGAAATGAAACTCAAGAGTATCCATGGAGCAGTGCTTCTATTACAGTTTACTACTGTTTGGTTTCTTTTCTTCATCTACCTCCTCTCCCAGGATAAGCTCACCCTCCTCTCATTACTCCAACCACTATCTACATGGCTAAATCTCAAATTCATATAGTCAGGCTAGACCTACCAGAGCAAGAAGGACAATTTCCATTTGGGTGGTGTTGAGGGATGTCTCCTTTTCTTGACTGCAATGTGCAAAGCAGATTTGCAGAGCTGGTTCAGAAAAAAAAGTTAGCGGCTGAGTCAGAATGTTCAAAATTAAGAGATTAGATGAAAATAACAAAAACAAGTACTAAATATAAAATGAAGAGCACTGATGACCTCTGCTTTGTGCATCCCATTATGCCACACACAGTCTTTGATATAAAACCAGCCATATTTTACTGTGTTTTCTATTTCACATATGCCTCTTTCTTGTTAGACAATTAGATCATTAAGAGGAAGGAATATTTCTTGCTCATTTTACATTTGTAGTGCTTAGACCAGGGCCTGGTACAGAAGCACTCAACAACAACAAAAACTAAATGAATGAATAAATAAAAACCGCATCCTGAAGTATTTGGGGCCTTCGTGGTATCTGTTACATCTTAGCAGAATCATAGAACCTCTGAAGCATTAACAAGAGAGGGTTGTTAAAGCCCTCCAGGTGTAACCCCACTCATCAAACAACCCTCTTCTTCCCTGTGTCATCTGAAGACTTAGGGTGATAGACTCACTGTCTTCTAAGGCCATTTACTCATCCTTGAAAGTCTTAAAATTAGAAAGTTGTTTGTTTTAACAAGCTGACATCTCTGGCTTCCTCCCACACATTCTAGCTGCATCCTTAGGGCTTTCAGTGAATAAATACAATCCCTCAGAAGATTCTTTGCTATCGATTTGAGAGCCTTGTCTAGGCCATATTTGATTTCAGACTGAACTTGTTACAAGCTTTAAGTCTTTTCATTCACAAATCCTAATAAAAGATTATTAAAAAACCAATTGAAATTGCTCAGCACAGCAATATCGAAGTGATGGCTCCTTTCTTGAGGTCTTACCTTTGTTTAATCAAGAAGAAAGAAAAGAACTATAGACTGTTGACACTAGCCATGTGTTATCTACTTTCCACACACTTATTTTCTTCATCTAATTTAATTCTTCTAATCAAATCATGGTATTATCATTTTCCTTTTACAGGAAAGCTAAGAGGCATTGTTTAAAAAGCCAACTGTTCCTGGTTCAAAGATATAATGACCTGCATTTGATGTTATGTTGATTCGACTGAAGGACTGTCATAAATTAATGCGTGAATTTAAAAAAGAAATACATTTGTTTAAATTGCAGAGAAATTACTTCCCTCTAGGTAGGTACCATAGATTTTGGAATTGAAGTGATCATGGCTTTATTTTCTGGCTCTACTTCTTCATAGCTAAGTCACCTAAAGCAGGTCATGTAACTTCTCTGGGATTTAATGTTCTAATTTGTGAAATTATAGTAGTAATATAGACTAAGGCCAAAGTGAGGATAAAATGGGATCACCTATGTCAAGGTGGCAGCACCATGCCCAGCACATGACAATGGTGATGATGATGATGAAGAGAACATTGAGATTCAATTAAATTGAAAATATCATTGCTGGGAGGACCTTTAGCAATTGCCTAATCAAACTCAAACTGACATCAGATCTAGAGGGAGCCAGGGTTTTATTCAAGGTCACAGAGCAAGTTAGCTTCCTGCCACCATTCCCTAGGTCTACGCTCCTCTCTGCAGTCCAGACAAAGCCCTCCAGGTCTATCTAGCATTTCCTCGACAGGACAGAACAGAAATGAGCAGCCCAGGTATCCTTGGTGCTCAGCTTTCCTCTAGCTTGTGTGAGGGGTACGAGAGAGAGAGAGCACAGTCTCGTTCTCTGCACAGGCCCTTTCTCTGGGGTTTCTTTCCTTCACATTTAATTGCTAAGGACAGTCATATAAAAAATAAATAAATCTTTATTTCTGTGGGGTCCATCTGCTCCTACCACTCACCTGCACATGAAAGATGCCTGCTCGTGAATGCATCTCAATTTCAAATAAACAGTCAAAGAAAAAAAAAAAAAAAGCTCCCATCAAGGCTGCCTCACAGGGGGTACAAGACTCTGCAACAGCGCTCCTCCTGAGGCAGCAAGTTCATCCTGTCCATTGGCGAGGAGGATAAGAAGGGCCTGTCAGGGCTGCCTCCCCAGGACACAAGGCCCTCGGGCAGACAGATACACTGAGTGTGAAAAGAAGTTTTCAAAAGCCTTCCTCGCTCCCAGCCTGGGGCAGAGCAAACAGGGCTGGGACCATCAAAGCTGGCTGCTGGCCTCCAGGCTGACACCCCAGCTACTGGGTTTTAATTTCACATTCTTACTCTCCCCTGCTACAGTTAGTTTTGGTGATTATTTTTAGCGTGGTATATTTGTAAAATTATTTTTCTTGGATCTTCTCTCTGACACCCATGTGCTGCAGTGATACAGGATCAAAAAGATAGGTTCCTATCTAATCAGGAAAGAGGAAGGAATTATTAAAATTGTCAGAGGAGGGCTAGGGACACTGAATTCTATTTCTTAGGTGTTCCTACTTTTCATGATACCTCTGTCCGATTTATCCAATCTAAAGAGCAGAGTGATGGGTGCAAATCAATTTTCTACTCTCCCCTGTTTCTTCCCTCAGAAGTGGAGGACAATAATAAGAGGAGGGAGGAGAACCTGCTAGTGGCCCCCAGCTCACAAAAATGAACTCAACTCCAGAGGAGGCTATATGGCTAAATGTCATCCTTCTTAGAGCAATTATCACTCAGACCAAGGAGAGACCAGGAACGGGGAACAGGGGCTTCCAGAGAGTTGATGTCCCCAAGATCATGGAATAAACACTTACGTTGCCATCAAGATCTGATCTCATCAGGAACCCTACCAGGTCTCCCTGTGAGCCAAATCTCCTCAACCTTTCTAGGAATCAGTTTCCTCATCTATAATAAGAGATGCTTAGACCTCACTGTCTTTCAAATCCTTTTTGACACTAATGTTAACTGGTTCTAGGACAAATCACAAAACCTACTCAGAGTATATTATTTTAGAGACTTAAATGGACTCATAAGCCGTAAAGGGAGTTCATGTTGCTTTTCACTAGTCACATTTTTGACTGGCACTGGGGTTAATATTCCAGTTTTAACCTTTCCTGTACTCCAAGCAGAAAATGCCTTAGATTGGAGGAATGGGTATTACGAGCGGGACTGTCACTTTCCGCCATCAGCAGCAGATCTGGGGAAGGAGTCACGCATTAGTTGCAGAATAATGGACCTTTCTGATTCACACACCCTCTAGTCAGCTGGTCTGCTCATCAGGGAAGGTAGATCAATGCAGATCTGGGAAATCAAGGAAAACAAGATGGTGAAACTGGAAAGAAAATGAATAAATGACAGGGAAAAAGAGAAGAGAAGGGATATTCCAATATTGGCACCATGCTTCTCCACATATGTAATGCCTTCAGTGCACCCTCCAAGAAAGGTATGGATATCTCTCCTCTACACGTAAAAATACTAAAGTTCAGAGAGTTTATGTCACCTGCCTAAGGTCATTCAGTGAGTAAATGGGTGAAGCAGAACCTTAAAACCAGTCTATCTGACTAAATCGAAAACATCACACTGTGTTCCTGTCAGCCATAGTCAGCTTTGTAATTTGTGTTGTGTTGGATAGAATATATGTTAATGGTTATGCTTTGTTTTACACTGGAATTCATTGAAATACTTTGAAATTGAAATAAGCTAAAGACCATGAAATTTCAAAGCCTACTAAGTGACATCATTAACATGGAGGTAGATGATAAAAATCTTTCCCAAGTTCCATTATAAAATAGACTTCCCTCCTATTCACAGGTGGCAAAAATTATCTTAAATCATGTTATACTTTATATTTGGGAGAGTTTTATTATTTTGTATTGAATGTTTATGAGGTTTTTTAAATTTTCACTTGGAGAGGTGGGCAGCTCCCAGCATCCATTTCTCTTTTTTCTCCTGCAATACTCTAAATTTTTCACTGGAAATTCCACCTATGCCATTTCCAGTCTTCAGTGTTACGGTGGGCACCTGACCCATGTCCCACCTATCAGGACAGAGGATTCACCCGTCTATATGGATAGGTTTAGGGATTGGTGTGTGATTCAGTCACAAATAATTGGCTGCATATGGCTTTTTCTGAGACTGTTGGAAAAGAAGCATGTTCTCAAATCTGTAGACTTTAACCTGTAAATACATGAGCCCAGAACTGTTAGGGGCCACCAGATAATATCTGAGAATAAAACTACTCAATGTAAGGCAGAGCGAAAAAATGGAGAAGCACCAAACTCTGACAAAGTCAACAGCAATCATTGAAACTATCAATTTTCCTTTTTGCCAGTTGCTGTTTTCTGTTTTAGTGAGTAAAAGAGAACTCATTGGTCCAATTTCATTGTAAAGTCTAGGTTAATAAAGATTTTTAGCAAAGCAGATTCAGTGTAAAGATAAATGAATTTTTTTACGCAAAACATCACAAAACCTCATGGGGTTACTTCATCACATAATTTGGTTTCTTTGGTAAGCACCACACAAGAAAGAAAACGTCAGGAGCAACATTATTTTCATTATTTTGCCATTGATATGTCTTAAAGTAATACCAAGGTAGGAGACTGGCAGGGCTTGTTTTCTAGTCACAACCCTGCTGACCAAAACACGATCTGATCCACCTAGGACGATGTGAAGAAACTGGCAGGAATCAGCAGATGGTAATAAAGCCATCCCTAGCTGTCCTCACAGCTCATTAGCTTGTAAGATACTCCCACCAGCACCATAAGAGTTTACAAATGCCATGACAACGCCCCAAAAGTTACCACCCCTTTCTATGGCAATGGCCCAGGAGTCACTGCCCGCTTTCCCAGAAAGTTCTACATAACTCATCCCTCAATTTGCATTAACCCATTCCTTAATTTGCATGTAATTATAAGAGGGTATAAATGAGTATAAACACAGTTGCCAAGAGCCCATACATTGCCAACTCTGGGTGCACTGACTATGTTAGCCCTGCCCTGCAAGAAGCGGTACCATTCAAAAGAAGATTAGGCTAGCCCTTGAATTCTTTCCTGGGTGAAGCCAAGAACCCTGCCAGGGTAAGCCCCAATTTTGGGCTCACCTGTCTTACATGAGTACCACAAAGTGTCAAACTTTTTTACCAATCAGATTAAATTTTTCCTCAATTCCCTCTTTGTGAGAATGCCTTTCTTCACTAGGAAATGGGGACTTTCTCTACATTTCCTCAAATCCAAAGCATCAGTTTGGCTGGTATCCGTCCAAGGAGGGAAAATGAAAAACCGTGCTCAGTTCCCCGGGGATCCTGTGCTCATTGAAGCACATGTTGCTAGCAGTTTTTTCAGGTATTAGAGCAACTGAAGAATTCACTATAATTTCTGGACTGGAAATGGTTTCTCTAGATGCTGGAGAGAAAGAGTGGCCTTTCTTCCTCAGTATGATGCTCAAATATTGTCACTACATGCCCACATAGGCAGAGCTTCCAATGCCAAACCATTCCAGAAGGTCAGTGTCCTTCACGGCCATTCCTTGAGGCACACCCAAGCTGCCAGGGTGACTGCGCTAGGGGGAATCTGACCATGAGCCACAGATTGTGTCCAGAGCTAACCCTTCAATATGACCATGGAAAATCACAGAGTGCAAGAAAGAGAGTGGGAGTTATTAAGTTCAAGAGGTCAGTTCCAGTTACCATCATTGATCGCAGACACAGCTGGGATTTTCCAGTGACCTGAGGCTGTGAGTTTGTGGGTGGGGGAAGGCTCAGAGGTGCTGAACAATCCAAAGACCCTCCTTCCCAGTAGTCCCTGATAGACTGCCACACATTCTCATAGTAGTCTTATATATTTTTCTAAAGCAATAGGTTTTAGGACTAATTCAAGTTTTTCTTCTAACATCCAGAGCAGATCTATTTTCTGTGTAGAGTTCGCTTTCTATTGCTTTCTATTTCATTCTACTTTGGTTCTCTCCAGCATTAACCTCTGCATCTTGTACTACTTTGTTCTTTGTCACCGATCACACTTCCCTGTTTTAGAACAGCATTAACATTTTGTGTGTGCACAGTACATAAAAGAGTGCCTAACCCACTTTCTGCCCTGTGGTACCTATGGAAATAATACATCTTAGGAAACCACTCTAAGATGCTAATAGCACTCAAAGATGCTTGCCTGTATGCCACTCCAGCCTTGCTATTTACTGTCAGATAGGTATTCAAAATTTCATAGGCCACACAGTATTTCCTCACTGTCAGGGAAGGACTGGTCCCACCATGAATTGCTCTGATTCTGGATGAGAAGAAGTGAGACCCAAAGCACCAAGCCCCAGGAACAGGTGACCTTGATCAGAATAATAGCAAAATCCACATGCCCTAGAATAGGGCAGAGAAAGCATCTCCTCCACACCAAGGTTCTCTTGGGCCACCAGACAAATCCCTCTGCTGTGACATAAACAGTTGTAAAGTATCATGCAGAACTTCTGGTTCCACATTTTGGGAGCGCACTGAGAAAGGAGGACATGACAGCCGGGTAGTACCCCCCCGTCAGAGGCAATCACACATCCTGGACCATCAGAGGAACTGCAGGGCACTGAAAACAGGAAGAAAACGAAAACTTGGGAGGGCTGGGCACAGACACAAGAAAGTGAGGAAAGGAAATGGGTTTCACAAGGAAACCTAGGAGGAGAACTGGCTATCACCCTGGACCCCGTTTCTCCAGCTGCTGCACAGAAGTGACAGAATGGCAAGTGACCTGGGTGACATGCAGGGTTGGGCGCAAAAGCCATCCTCGGTTCAGATGAACGGATCTCGGGTCCCACGTGCTGGCAGGACTCTGTGACTCGGTGACAAGTGTCCTTGGGACGATGCCTCCCCAAGCAGCTGGCACTGAGGGGTGACTGTGGTGACGTGAAAAAGGGGAGGGAAGGGAGGCATGTTTAAGTCACATCAAAAGTTGGGCCTGGGGCTGGGCGCGTGGCTCACGCCTGTAATCCCAGAACTTCGGGAGGTAGAGGTGGGCTGATCACTTGAGGTCAGGAGTTCAAAACCAGTCTGGCCAACATGGTGAGACCCCTGTCTCCACTAAAAATACAAAAAAGAAAAAAAAATAGCTGGGTGTGGTGGTGCAGGCCTGTAATCTTACCTACTTGGGAGGCTGAGTGGGGCAGGAGACTTGAATCCGGGAGACGGAGGTTGCAGTGAGCCGAGATCGCACCATTGCACTCCAGCCTGGGTGACTCTGTCAAAAAAAAAAAAAAAAAAAAAAAAAAGGTTGGGCCTAGGAGAGCTGTTGAGTGCATGTGTTGGGAGAACGAGAAGGAAATGAGGGGTGGCAGGCCTGGCTAGGGTGGGACACGCCAGTGCCCCCCGTGCTGCCTGAGGGAGCAGCTCTGGCCCCTGGGAGACGCGCTAGGCCTGGCTGGGACGTCTGGGGCTGTCCCTGAAAGGAGATAGTAACTGGTTTGTTTTGTTTTTATTGTGGGCGTTTTTTGTTTGGTTTTAATGAAACTGTCAATTCTGCGAGGAGCTGCGAGGGAAGCGGAATCTGCTCCTCCAGATGGAAGCAGAGCCTGACGGACCGCGCGGTGGGAAGCCAGGGTGGGCACCGCGGGCAGAGGCGGGTGTGAGCTGAACCACCGCAAAAGCAGGCGGAGACCCGGGCAGCTGTCTGCAGGCGGGGGCACCGGGGGGTCTGCCTTTGACTTGAAGCCTAAAAGGGGGTGAATTTGGGACCCCAAGAGGGAGGATATTTTGTCCAGTCATGCAGGGCGGTCAGCTTAGGCTTGAAATTGGAAGACTGAAAGGAGGGAGAGTGGCCCAAACTCCTCACTCGTAGGGGATGAGAGTTAAAAATCGACACGGCGTCAGGATCCCCGTGGCTTAATGATCATATCCTAGTGAGCCGTCTGTAATGTCGTTTTTGGCGTGGATGATGACAGTGTTACAACCCTGCTCAGAGGCCCCTTACTGGGTACACCTGGGCTCTTAGGGAGACATTAATTCAGACGTGAAAATTAGACTCAGGTGTTCATCGCTTGCCTGCTTTTCCGCTAACATCAAATGCAGACTCATGTATTCAGACCCTGCCTTCTACAGCGCACAGACTTAGAAAGTAAACGCATACTTCTACAGATATATAACGATTTAAAATATCTTATTTTAAATTTTTTATATTAAAATTCATTTGTATGCAAACATTAAAATTAACAGAGACAAAAGTGACATGAAAAAAGCTTAAAATACAAAGATATAAACACTTTTCATCAAGATAAACATTGCTTCAGTGAAACGGGCCCAATTGTCCATCAGAACTAATGTTTATGGTTTTTTTTTTTAAATAAACATAAAAATTAACCATCCCATTCTTAAAACTTGAGAAAGCTATATTTCCATCTGTCTTACCTAAGTTCCTTTCTCAGGAAAACAACCATCAGGCCTCCCAGATAGTATCAAGGAGCTGAAACTCATCAGATCTGTGAACAATGAGAAGCCAGACCCTTCACCCACCATGACTGTGTAACAGACCACGTGTTTCCTGTTGACCAGCTCCTCTTCTTTATCCTTTCCTAATTCCTTTTCCTACACATAGTTACGTTTCTTCCCTACTATATAAAACCCTGATTTTCGTTGGTCAGGTAGATGGATTTAAGGCTGATCTTCCATCTTCTAGGTCGCAGCAACCAATCAAAGCCCTTTTCCCTGGCAATACTTACTGTCTTAGTGATTGGCTTTTGGTGCAATAAGCAATAAGACCTCTACCAACCGGATCTGTACTGAGCCCCTAGGGCCTAGGTAATATATAAGTAACTTCCAAGTAATTAAAATGTCATTGCTTAATACCTGATTTTTGGGGGTTGGAGGTCAGTGGCAAGGGAGATTTCTAGTGAGGATACCAGATAAACCATGTTGGTTTGACTGGTAGTAAGATATGTTTAGAATGAGAGCTGAGTGAGCTACAAGCTTCAGCAGCCAAACTTGTTTAAAGCATTCTTTATTTACATGCTGTAAATGAAAAGTTACTGCATAACACTTTTTAAAAAGAAAAAAAACTTTTATTCTTGAAATGCCCAATTTTAGTTATGGATCATACTAAGCACAAGCAAAGGCTATTTTAGCTATTCTTAAAACCAAATGCAAAATATACTGGAATAACTTAAATCCTGTTATAAACAAAGGAGATAAGATATAATGACAACTCTAAAATAGCAGGAAAAATGAACTCATTTTAAAATTAGTTGTTAGCAGGTATAATGAAAGAAGATAAATTTAAACAATTAAGAACTGATGAAGACTTTGTAAAAATTGCTATTTAGAAAGAATACGTGAGAAAATGCTTGGGAAACATGAACATATATCAAGCAATAGATCTGAATGACAAATACCCTAGGCTATTAAGGAAATTAGTCAAGCAACTTAATTAACTTACAATGATTTTTTCAAAACGCATGGTAGTTTGGATACTGGCAACATGGTACCCACCTTCAGAAAAAGGTTAGGAGAAATTAACTCAAATATTACCAAGTGGTAATTTTCCCACTAATCATAGTCATCATTAGTAAAATTGTAAGGTTAGAAACTCAGCACATGATAAAAAGATTATGGCACCAGAGCCATAATAACCATGAGCATGATAAAATGAAATAAAGCACACACAACAAAACAATATTCAATATTCCCTCAACATCATTAAGATATAAGCAGAGGGAAGGAAAATACAATTTACACTGGCTAGTGAATATGTATTTTTTAAATAATTTTAGAATGTAAGCACTCAAACATTTACTTACCAAATCACTCTTAATTTGTTTAGAAGTTCAGCTATGTAAACTGAAATGTGTCCTTGGCAAGGGAAGACTAATCATTATCTTCACATAAAAGATGTCTCTAGTGAAGTGTTTAGTACCTAATTTTAGTTGGATTAATTTAAATAGTTGACCAGAGGGCTAATTTCCATTAGTTTATACCCTTCACTAATGATGTCAAGACTGAACATTGGGACATTTGGTTATACCTCAATAGTGAGAACAATTTTAGGTTTTAAAGTTTCATTGCACTGGGAATTTGTGGTTAACATTGGTATGAGTACAAAAAGGGTGTATCTAAAACCTCACAACCAGGGAAAAACAGCTTTAAATAGGAAAATTGGAAACAAGTATTTGAAAGGAAACAAAATCTTTAATGAAGATAAATGGGTGGATAAAAGCAAGTAATCAGTGGAAGAAGGATATTCCTGAGCAATCCTAATGAATTATTCACTAGAAGGGAGCCCAGGGGCTGCTGGGAGCTGTCCTCTCCCCACTCCACAGTTCCTGGCAAAGGCAATGAGTATGCCAGAATTGTCTTCATGCACACTGAGCCAGGCCTTGAGGGGAGTCAATCTGTGGCAGATTTGGGATAACTACTTTCATATTGTTGAAAATAGACAGTAGCCTGTGTTAACATTCTTGGGCAAAATATAAAATAGACACAGATGCCATGGAGGAATAAAGACAGAGCCACCCTGTATAATAGTAAGTCACATTCTTGTGAGGTTTTTGTTAGATTCAAGACTAAGAGTAGCTTTCTTCTCACTGCCAAACAATTAACGGAAAAAGACCATTTCTCTACCAAAAAAAAAAAAAAAATCTAAATGTATGGATGCCTCTAATATCAGACAAACATTTTAGTTTCATTGAGTTCCTGTTTTCTGTTTTCAGTTGTAAAATACAGATGGTTTCCTAAAAGATCTACTTATCAAGATAGGTGTAAAGATTAAATTATCTGAGCTATCCCATGGTAAAGTTGTTCACAGATTTTGAAGTCATATGCACCGGTTATCATCCCTATCATTCTCATTAGATCATGTTTGTACAACTCTCCACCAAAGTGTTAACATGTACATGGACCACTTAAGAAACATTTACCTCCCAATAGTATACTACAGTAGTGAGTCAGGAATACAGTGGTAAATAAAACAGTTCTCTGCCCTGAGAATTTATACTCTTGGGTAGAAGGTGATATTTTAGTGCAATGTGACAATGATTCTGATTTTTTTTAAAATATGGTTGTACATCGGAAATACATTTATTCCATTCCTGGGTCAAAGAAGTCTTCCTGGAGAAGGTGATATCTACGACAAGAACTAAAGGATACATAAAATTTAGGAAAGTAAGAGAAGGTTTTGATGGGAGAGGACAACCAGACGAAATAAATGACAGGTTCCAACACCTGCAAGAGACATTTATACCAGATTTTTGGAACTCAGCACGGTTTAGTTTAGGTAAAATTTTAAAATGTCATCCTGTATATACAGACAGAGTAAACTGGAGGGCTTTATAGAAACCACATTTCAATGGCTTTACACAACCTACAACAGAATTTGAACTTTTGCTGGTGGTCAACAGCAGCTGTTAAGGATTGTAAGCAGACCATACTATGATCATATTAGCATTATTAAGGGTTGTATTGCAGATTTAGAATAGGATTATTGATTGCTATAATAATCAATATTGACTACTGCAGCAATCTAGATGAAATATACTAGTAAAATGATCTAAAGGAGAAGGAGTCTGCAAACTTTCACTGCCCATAAAGTTTCACTATAACACAGACACATTCATTTCTATATTATCTGTGGCTGTTTTAGTGGGATAATGACAGAGCCAAGGAGTCACAACAGAGACTGACCTGCAAAGCCTTAAATATTTACAATACAGCAATGACCAACAACATTGCCACCCCTTGATCTAAAAAAAAAAAAAAAATTACAGAGAAGGCGAAAGTATTTCAGAAATATCAAGAAGTTAAAATTAACCATTTGTGACTGGTTAAATGTGGAGTAGGAAGAAAGATAAGTCTAAGATGTCTACTATGGATTGAATGAACAGGTGATAAATTAATAAGCTAGATCTGATATGCTTTCTTTAAAAATGCTCAACTAATATGAAATAATAATGCTATTTGTGATCACAGCTTTGCGGAATATAAGTAACAACATACTGCAATATATTAAACCTACAAAAGTATCAGTCTATATGGTCCAACACGTAAATGAAATAGGCCACATTTTATTTGGAATCAAAATTGAAATGAAGACTATCTTCAAGTAAAGTTAAACTTGCCCCTTCAAATCTGATTTCTTTTTCCTGAATGACTTTCATACTTGTTTCTCTGTGCCATTAACTATGCATGTTGGACAAACTCAAGTCTCACTTTTCTCATTGGCAAAATCACTGCTTTTATTATATCTAATATCTAAAGGTTCAAACATTAATAAATCCAGATAGGATGATTTTCAATTAATTTACAACAAAGGAAAAAAGGAAAAATATAGTTGAGGTGGCTGTAAATCTGAGTAATAAAATGTCAAGAGAGAGAACCATCTTGTTAGGGAATTATTACTGGGCTTAAAAGGAAGGTTCCAGACTAGATGCTTGGGAGGCGTGTATCCAGTGAAGTCCAAAACTGGACTAGATACACACTATGTTTAGTTAGTTATAACTTTTAAAAGGTCAACAAGGTACAAATCTCCTTAATGGCCAACTTCCTGTACTTTCTAATACTTCTGATGCCATGATGATTCACCTGTATTGAGATTTGTTTATCTTTCTTTAATATATAGAACCAATCAGTGTGGTTGGCCTGTCAATTGACTAATGAGTATATTGGAAAGATTGAGATGGGTCAACTGAAATATATGCCTTGGTCAGCTGCTTTGATTTTTGGTGTCTAGAGATACATCTTTCTGAAAGTTCCTTTTGTCCTGCCTTTTTATTCTCATATTCTGGTATAACGAGGGGGAAAGAGAGGATCTTTTGTGGTATCACACATTTGGTTGATTATGAGGACACTATACGGCATGTAAAAGAAGAAATCAGGAGAACGAAAGTTGTGTATATAGTATGTAGTGTCAGTGTTGCACTGTCTATTACTTCAGTATTTAGGCATTTGTATTTAAGATCCAAAGCATAAATATTGCGAGTCACAATCAATTTTGCTTTAAATCATTTGGGCAGGTCCAGGGCCCAAGCACATTGGCAGCTAAGGCACCTGTTAAGGGAGATGATAAATTGAGTCCTTAAGTCCTTGGCAGAGGAGCTGACTGAGAGATAAGAGATAAGAAAATTAGTTTGCAATAGAATCTCTAATGATTAGTTGGGATGGAAATCAGAAGGTCTTCTTGCAGTCTGATTACATTGTTTTTTATTATCTTGGCAACTTATTTGGAACATCAGCATATTTTGCAACTTTCTCCCCTCAGTCCCTTCAGTAACATATTTTGGTTGAGTGAACAGTAAATAACAAGGAGAACTAGGGACAATTAACTATTATTGTAGCCCTATGACTAATGAAAATCCGTACATTGCACTTTGGGGAAGAATGTACTTATTAACATGCCTGTGGGGGGTAGGTTAATGTTGCTATTTTAACTTTGCTTGGAAGAAACTAGAGTAACTTACCCAAGGTTATCCAGCTGTCAGAATTACAAAAGCAGAGTTCTTCCCAGCAAAGGCCCCAAGCCACTTTGTGAAGCAAGTCAAGAGTACCTGCAGCATCCTCTGGCCACGCCCCAGATTCTAAACACAGAATCCATCTCGGCACAGTGAAGCTCCTTAGTTGGCTAACTGTTGTACACAGTTACTAGGAAAGCTGAATACTCCCAAAGCTTTTCATGTTTTCTTTTTTTTCAATTTTGAACCCAATGAAACTTTCAGGACTGGAAGGAGATAGTTTTAATGGTGAGGTGACAATCGGTGAGGTTGATATGGGAGTTCATGGGCCATCAAATCACACTGTCACTTATCTTTATTAATTCAACCAAAATGTATTGACCATTTACTGGGTAGGTCAGTGTTGCTGTGGCATAAATCTTAACAGCGTACTGTAGTATTAAACATGGGGTAGATACTAAAGGTTTTTCTTATATAATGTGAAAGAGAGTGGTTTATCCTATAGCTAATGGTTAGCTATTGGAAAGTTGTGAACAGGTGTATGGTTCAATTAGATTTCTGTGATTGGTTCTGGCAATAATCTGGAGGATGGAGTAGAGGAGAAGTGGGAGCAAGAGTTAAGAAATAACAGTCTTTTTCCCAGAGAGAAATGATGAAGACTTGAACTAGAGCACTGGCCCTAGGTACAGAGAAATGAAGACAGATTATGAGATGTAGCAGTACACACAGGACAAGTAGGCAAGGAAGACAGAAGTGACAGGATGCAGGAGGCGAGAGTAAGGGAAAGTCTAAGATGACTGCCAGGTTTCTGGCTTGGAGAACTGACTGGATGGTGGTGCTGTTCAGAGAGACTGGAATCACAGGTGGTAAATCAGATGAAGGCTGTATGGGGTGCAGCAGATGCAGGGATGGAAAATGTCTTTATTTTGAAATATGTTAAGTGTGAAATGCCTGCAGACATCTGAAAGACAATTTCCAGTAGGCAGTTTTCTATACAGCTCCAGACCTGAGGATGAAATCTGTACCATCATAAAGATTGTGACAGTCATGATGTAGTTGGCTCTCATGCCTCTGGGCCGCCCTTGATCTTCACCCAGCTGGTGTTTGCTCATAAGTGGAGGTTAGAATCCTTAGAACTAAAAAAAAATGAGAGACATTCATTTTCTCTTTGACTTTGTTTGTTTTTAATATTTTTCCTAAAGCCCTGAAGTATTCTGATGATCTTAGCAATAACCAGGAAAATATGCACTTCAATATCAAGGTGTGTCTAATAAATGTTGGAACGCTTTCATAAAACCAGAAAAAATAGGAAGTGTAATTCATAGATTTTTCCCTGTATTTCCTTTGTTTCTAATGGTTTCCCTGAGTATTTTTAATATTTGCCCTCTGTCTCATAAGTCATTAAAAGTTATCTGCAAAACAGTAAACAAAGGTAAAGAATTAAAATGGTGATAATGATGATTAGACTTTATACATGGAAATCACTTAACACAATGTCTGGAGCTCATAATTGTTCAATATCTATTTTTTCTACCCACTTTAATAGATCTGCCTGTTTACAAAATCTTCTGCAGAATAAAACTACATGAGTAATATTAATCAAATTACTAGTTGTAAGAAATCAATTCTAAGCATTCCAATTCACTTTGCATTGATTTGCTCTTGATAACACTTTTAAGGGTTTCCTTATGGTTCTTTTGTTTCCATTCAAAGCACCAAGAGACTTGCATGCAATAACTGAGGCTTTTTATTTTTAATTACCGAAGATGTATTTGTTCAGGAATGTGTCTTCTGAAATAAACCTAAAGTTGATCACTGTTACATTGTGGAAAAATAAAATTAAAAACCAAGAATGTTAGCTGAATTCTGATAGATCCATTCCAGGTTAGCCTGAAAGTATTTCTTTAAAATAAAAAAGTTGTCATTTGTCTAGAATATGTGAGAAGGAAAGCGTCACTCATTCAATTCATACAGACTAATAGCGACACCAAGTGGTATCATATTGGAAATGTTTTTAGTCTGTTTTTGAACTTCTGAAAGAAATTCAAGCCTGGGACAATTGTGATTGTGACCAGCATGGTATGTAATGTAGCTCTAAATAGGGTGGCGTTTTAAAATTATTATTATAACTAGTATTTCTATAATAAAATTTTTGTCTCCAGTCAAAACAAGAGTCAAATAAATTCCATATGGACAATCATGATCATTTTACTTATCCTTTTTGGAAAGAAGGTAGGAGGCTGGTGGTGTGCAGTGTGGTTCAGTACTCTGCAGAGGCTCCTGCTGTCTGTAATGATCAGGGTATCCACAGGGAAGTTCAATCCAGTGAGTTCAAATCCTTCTTTGCTTCTTATTAGGTGTTTGATTTGGGGTCCATTATGTCAAATCTCTCAATAATAAGTTTTTTCCCCATATATAAAATGGGGGGGAGATCTTAACACATTGGGGCTTTGTGAAGATTCAGCTAGTTCATGTACAGGCGCTATTAATACAGGGCCTAGCATTGTAGAACATACTGAAAATTTTACTTGTTTTGTTAACTTCATCATCATCATCAAGTCAATCGGATGGACCTATGGATCTCTATCCACATAGTTTCTCTCTTCCTTGATGGGGTACAATAAAAGTTATACCTGATCCCTGCCCTCATAGGAAAAGCTTGTTTTAGAATCAGTATTTTTGTAACTGAGTATTTTTTTTATATATACTTTAAGTTCTAGGGTGCATGTGCACAACGTGCAGGTTTGTTACATATGTATACATGTGCCATGTTGGTGTGCTGCACCCATCAACTCGTCATTTACATTAGGTATATCTCCTAATGCTATCCCTCCCCACTCCCCCTCCCCACGACAGGCCCCAGTGTGTGATGTTCCCCTTCCTGTGTCCAAGTACCTGAGTATTTTTAAAGCACTTTTAAAATCACACTAGAATTCATGTAGAAAGAAATCATCCTTGGCCTAATCCTGACTCTAGCTGAAGGATTCCTGGAGGTCTATTTGTAACCAAGTCAAGAGAAGAGCGAGCAGGGGAACAGGAAGCTTCTGCTCAAGTGTCCTCACTTCACCGAAAAATGGAGTGTGGTATAACTGTATTTACTTTGTAAACTTATGACCCTAATATCAATTAAAAGAACAGGGTCAGGAAGGGACAGTCTAGTCTTCAGACTAAAGCAGTAGAGCTAATTAGGCATTGGGAAGAGGGAAAATATGTGTGGAGCTGTGAACAGACAGGTTTTTTTATTGGCTATAGGGGCACCAGAGAGGTGGAAATCAAGGATGATGCCACGATTTCTCTTTTCATACATTGGCAGATGAAGATCTACAAATCTAGAAGGAAGTGCAAAAACAGCTCTCTGTTACTACTTCTAATAATGCAAATCTTAGGGCTTACAGCAAGGTTTAGAACATACCATGGAAAATGAGGGATTTGAAACTTCAGCAGCTCTTCAACAGTGATCTCATGGCCCCCATTTGTCTTCCATACCCATAATTCAGGACTTCCACCAACAAGATGTATGCTCCTTATGAAATCTGAAAACATTAACTGTCGTCGTGTTTAAGGATCTGTGCTTACTGCTGAGCAAGCCATATGAACTCTCCGGGTTTTGATTCCATAAAATAAGGGAGGCATTTAGAATATTCCTAAACTGCCTCCCTATTCAAATATTGAAACTCTGTGACTTTCCCATAAACCCCTTTTTAATCACTGGCTTCCCTTAGAATAAAAAAGTTTATCTCTTCCTCCCACGTTGATTTTTCTCTCTATCTAAACAAAACAAACAAAACAAAACAAAAACCTCATGGCAATCTACCCTGCACTGAAGAATTATATCATAGGTAGGTCCTGGGTTTTATGGAATCAACCTAATTTTAAACCTGTTGTCTCCCAAAACACACTTGCGTTGTGCCCTAATTTGGGATCTGGGAAAAATGGTCTCAGTAGAGATAGCTGGAAAGTTTTCTTTCTGTACCTGCTGAAAACCATTGGGAACCATTGGATGAGCAAAGCCTTTCCTGGATGAAGGACTTGACTGCACACTTCAGTCACCAGTGTGCTTCTCAGAAAGGGATACCGGGTCAGCTCTCCCCTCAGCCCTCAGGCGCAGACTCCCAGCCCTCTTTCTGGGAAGGAATTGTCAGGTCATGGACTCTTTCCAGGGGAAAAGGTGTCTAGAGTCTGTCTGGTATAAATAAGCTTTCTAACATCCAGTAGCACTGAAGCAACCGGAGCCACCGGGCCCTGCGGCAGGCTTTTCCTCCAAGCCTTGGTTCTCTAATTGAATGTCACTCTTTTTATTAGGAGGAGAAGGAGATTGCCTAGAGACATTGCTTAACACTTAAGTAGGCTTGCCTAAACCCCTTTCTCTGACATAAGCAGCAGCCCTGGAGAACTGTTGGCAAAGGCCTTCATTCTAATGAGAGAAACTTCAAAGGCCCCAAATGAGGAAAGAGGTGTCGCTGGAAAATGTTGAAATGACAAATAGCGGTATTTCCGCTGACAAAAGATGAAGATGAAACAAATGTTAGAACAGAAAACATGATTTTATTTTGCCATGCTCTCACTGGAAACTATCATCAAAGCCCTTAACTGAAATGAAAAAGGTATCGACATAACAAGCACACCAGAGTGAAGTTAGATTTTTAACAGCGAAAGTCATCTTTGAAATAAGAAAAGCTTACAAAGTAATGAAAAATCTCAATGCAGAAAGGAAAGCATATGACCCAAAATAGTCTTGTGCTGCAGATTTGTTAGAGAACGTCAAGCTGGAAGTCTCTTAGGGATCATCTAGGCAAACCCTTTTATGTTTCAAAAGAGAATTTGAGCCCAAAGGACTTTAAGTAACTTGCTCAAGGTCATATAACTAGTTAGTGACTTTGAATTGTTAGCAACTGCCTTCCCTACCTCTGTGGAGCCAGTTTCTGAAGTCGATCTACAAATCCACCCTTGCCCAGTTACTGAGACAGCCCTTGTCAGGGCTGAAGTTGAAGTTCACCAAATGCTGGAGCCTGGCATTTGTCCACCTCCACAACTGGGCAGGCCGATGCCCTCTGAAGTTAGGTCTGTCTGACACATGACAACAGCCACAGGGACAAAAACTTTTTGCCCATTATGCTTCTAGAATATGGTATGTTCTGGAAGAATAATGGGCAAAAAGAATGGAGGGCTGGCGAAAGCATGGTGCATCCTAAAACCTGGAGCCTACAGAATTAAACATTATAGATAGGAGAAAAAATAAAAAGGCCCAAAAGGTAAGATTTATTATTATTATTTTTAAATGTGCTTAATAGGAGAGGGCCTGAGGATGACTCAATAGATGAGATATTCAGATCGCTAGCCTTTGAGAAACTGGCTAAAGGATTTGAATCTAGGTAGCTCAGTCTGCCTTCCAGATATACAGGTCTCACATTTTTTCAAGAATAAGTAGAAATTTTTCAAAACAGCATGGAGCCTAAAGAGATAAACAATCTTCGATCAAACAAAAAGAAGCAGCATGCAAAATACTCAGAAAAAAGATAATCTGAAAATGATGTCCCGCAGAATCCAGAGATAATGTGTGGAAACTGTTTGGAATATGCAACAGAAAACAAGATATATTATTTATGAAACAGGATTACCACAGTGAAAGGAGTCTGGCATGAAAAGACTGAGCGAGTTGGCATGAGGAAGGATTGTTGATAGGCTGCTCAGCCCACCCTCTCTCTTCTGAGGTCTTCAGCATTCCTAGCCATTCCCAGGGCCCTTTCATCCATCTGGAATTCTCTCCCAAGTTTCATACCCAGCTACGAGGCTACCTTTGTGAAATTTAAATGTATACATTGCAGCAACCTCAGTTGCAACAGGTTCAAAATGGAACCCTTGGTCCCCATCTCACCCAAAGCCTTCAGCAAGAAAGGCACCTCTTTTCAGTCCTTTGCTTATCCTGAATCCTTGTATAATTTATCTGCCCTCACCATTCCCATATCTATCCTGGTACATTCTATCCACATGAGAACGTATAATTCCTCCCTGAAATATGTCTCTAACAAGTTCCTTTTCTACATACACTCCTCCACTACTTTCAATTAATATCACTCATCTCTTGCCAAGAACTATTAAAATGATATCCTCACTGGGCTTCTTGTTTCTATTTTTGCCTCCTTTTATTTTATTCTCCATATAGTAGTCCAAATTACCTTTAGACACTGCAAATTTAAGTGTTTCCCTCCTGACCTCAAAACTCTTTAAGGTGCCAATAGCATGAATAATTAAATATAAGTCTTTTTCCTGGCTTAACTTAACAATGTTCATGTCCCAAATCTACCGGCCTCGTTAGTTTCTTTTGCTACCATTCCCCTTCTGGTTCATAACTCTACTTCCACATAGACACTGTTTCTGTTCTCCTTCAATAAGCGTCATCTTTCACCATCAGGAATTTGCACATGCCCTTCCTTCTTTCCGAAACACCTTTCCCCATTAACATAGCCTTACTCAAAATTTAGATCTTAAATGGTACTTTCTCAAAGAGGGTTTCCCTCACTGCCAATCTAAATACGTCTCCCAGGTTACCTTTTCATGGCATTCTTTACTTCCTTGCTTAACAATTAGTTAGGACAGTTAATAATTACATTGTTTTGCATCTCTTTTGCTCATTATTATAACCTTCACTACCACAATAGGAAATGACGAAAGTAGACAATCCATAAATAGCAATCTATTGGCATGTGAGAGTAGATAAAGAACATATGCTTGCAAGAACATAGGCTTGCCTCCTTTACCTCTAAATATCCTATTGTAATGACTGTAAGAATGGGAAAAGGAAACATACCAAAGGAATTTGGAGAGATAGGAGGGTATTCCATGGTAGCTGGAAAGTTTGGGTTGATTTCTGGAAGTAATAATATATATGGCAGAATATTGAAGGATAAATCAGGGTGGAGGAACTTGCTCAGTATACATAAAGAAGAATACCAGGCACTGGGGGCAATCAGAATTCTCAGACCAGTTCATGAGCCAGCGGACACTGACTGGAGGAAGGGAAGAAAGAGGCAGAACCCAATGGATCCATGGCTCCCATCTTTCTGTTGGCAGAGTAATCGGCAACCCAGAATTACTCCCTAAAGAAAAAAAATTGTGGACTTCTTTTGTAAAGTAATTCTTAAAATCTGCCCTGAGAGAAAAGGAGACTTTAACATGGCTGATAGAGCCCAATAGTAGAACTCATCTAATTCTGAAATTCAAGGTAGTGAAGGCAGAGGAAGGGGAGTGGAAGTAGATAGAAGGGGGCCACCCCACCGGGCTTCTTTGCCTGCGCAAAATGCAGGTCGACATATTTGTCCATAAAAAGCAGGCTGCCCAATTAGTCACACTTCATGAGACATATGTCCCATGTATTCAGCAGTAGAGATTACATAAATCAGCTACCTACCTCAGTAATCAAAATTATCATTACTAGATATGAATGGACAATCAACATTTACAAGGAGCTGTGGAGAACATCATTAGTTTGCAGTGCAAGAACCAAGATTGACACTCAGAAGAGCTGATCTGAAAGAAACATTTCAGATAGGAATATTAAAATTTTGATTAGCATTTTAGCTAACTCAAGAAGTCATTACACACACACACACACACACACACACACGCATACATACACAGATATTAAAAAGGAATAACCAAAAGGCAAGATAGTCGGTTTGTGAAGTTTAGAACATTGTTGAAAAAAGAAACCAGAAGAGCTAAGAGAAAAAGTTCAGAAAATCTCTCAGGATTTAAGAATGGAAAACAGAAAAGTTGAGCTGTAAAAGACCAATTCAGAGGGCCCAGTATTTGATGTGTATACTTTCTAGACAGTAAGATGGGAAGGAAATAAATAAATAAATTGTACGTTGTTTCATAAATGCTAATATGACCTCAGCTCTAAAATGTATTATTATTTCACATATCACTAAGGAAATAAAAGCTCTGACAATTGACTTATGATCCACAATTTCTTTCACTTGAATTGTTATTTTAAAATATGTAAAGAGTTATTTTAGATATGTTTAGATGTATTTATTATATATTAGTCTTGATCATATGTAAAATTAAATATTTGTAAGATAATTTCAAAATATATTCAGTCTGACACTTTTAAATAGTTATGGGTGTTAAAGTCATAAATGCTCATTTTTCATCCCAATATTGCTTATTGTGCCATCAGGAACTCTAGGACATGGGCATTATGAAATACTTTTAAATGTCACCAAACATAATACTATTAATTCAGATTTTCTTCCCAGCTGCTGAAACCATTTCTGCAAGTTTTGGTGTTTGCATTATTTCCTGTGGCATGTGATAGTTAATACAATAGCCCAGCTTCCACTTGCAAGGAAGGTGTTTGCCTTTCTTACGCCCCATAAAACATGGCCATTGCTTTGCAAGAAAATAGGAAATTTCACTCACTCATCCAAATGTATTTGCTTCCCTAATATCAACTATTGCATCACCATTCCATTTCAATAATTTTCAGCATTCACAATAAATTTTCAACTTCAAATAACAATGTATTGTTTCAAAATTAATGGCAGCTCTCTCAAAAAATACAGCACCAAAAATAACTTGCAGTGACAACAATATAGGCACCAATGATGAAATACACACTTGTATGGACACTGATAATTACATCAAGGTCTTAATTGCAGAAGCGTGAAGATATACAAAAATAGGTCTTATTGTGGGTCTTAAGCACAGTGGAATATTCAGCTTTTATTAATTTTCTACTTTTATGCTCATCTGTCCAACATTGAAAGAGGCACATTAAAGTTTGAATTTTATCTTCACTATGAATCATATCCTTTTCTATACCAAATGACAGAATTTCTGCTTTTTTGTTTATTTCATTAAAGCCTACTTTTTTATATTAATAGCTTGATACCTGATGTCCTTTTGTTTAAATTTACCTGATACATCTTTGCCTATCATTTCACATTTATATTTCTTGTCACTTTATTTGAGATATGCTAACTGAAAGTCGTTCATTGCCAATCTAAAAGATTTTCGTCTTTTAATAGGGAAATTACACTTAGTTTGATTATAAAATTTACCTAACTTAGATTCATCTCCCTTAGCTGATTTTAGTTCTTGTCACATCATCTTATACCATGATTTGTTCATTCGTTTGTTAAATTTATTTTTATTGTGAAATACATCATACTCATAAAACAATGTGTGTGTGTATATATATATATATGAATAGTAAGTTGAATAAACATCTAATATCCACTACCCAGCTTAATAAACAGAAGATCATAAATGACTTTGGAGTTCCTATTGATCTGATGGATCACATTCTTTTCTTCCCCCAGATTTAATACTATCTTGTATTTTGTGTTAATAATTACTTTATTATGCCTTTGCCATATATATGCACCTTAAAAAACATAATGATCAGTTTACCTATTCCTAGATTTTATACAAAAGGAATTGACACCTGCTATTTTTGCTCTGCATGATGTTTTATGTTGGTAGCTGTTATTAATTAATTTTCCATAATGTGTGGTATTCCATCCAAAGCTGTACAACCTCCCAACAGTATTAGTAACATTGTGTTCTATATGAATAGTGCTGACTATGGGAACAGCACACCAGAACTGAGCAAGTTGATGACTCTGATTCTACTGTATGGTGCAATATCATTTGTTACTTTGAATGACTCATTGTTTATTGTTTATATTTATTTTTCTTGCTATGAACATGATTTTGCATGTTTTCTGAACATATATGCAAGAGCTTCTTTAGAGTTTCTAACTGGGAGTAGAATAGCTTAGCTTTACTAAGTTATGCAAGATCATTTTCCTAAGTAGTTTGACCAATGCCTGTTCCCACCAGCCATGTGCAAGGACTGTTATTGATCTTTGCCAAGATTTGGTATCAACAGACTTTTTAAATGTGAGTCTATTCTCTAATTTCTATTTTAGTTTTTCTTATTAGTGATATTGATCATTGGCCTTTTATTATTTTCTCTTGAGAAGTAGCTGTTCAGATCTTTGTCTATTTTTTAATGTGGTTGTTTGCCTTTTTCTTACAGATTCTTTCATGGAAATACTTTATATTTAAGATAATTATCTTTTTTATGGTTAAATGTGTTAAACTCTCATCTCTTAGTTTGTGTATGTATTTTATAATTTTATGATATATTTTAAAGTAATTTAAATACATGCATGTATTTTAATGTTGATTTTTTTTTTTTTTTTTTTTTTTTTTTTGAGACGGAGTCTCACTCTGTCACCCAGGCTGGAGTGCAGTGGCCGGATCTCAGCTCACTGCAAGCTCCGCCTCCCGGGTTTACGCCATTCTCCTGCCTCAGCCTCCCAAGTAGCTGGGACTACAGGCGCCTGCCACCTCGCCCGGCTAGTTTTTTTGCATTTTTTAGTAGAGACGGGGTTTCACCGTGTTAGCCAGGATGGTCTCGATCTCCTGACCTCGTGATCCGCCCGTCTCGGCCTCCCAAAGTGCTAGGATAATGTTGATTTTTTCAAGTGTTTCCTCTTATTGTTTTGTCACAAATATATGACAAAAATCCTTCACTTCACTAAGATTATAAATTATTTTGCCATATTTTCTGGTAGAACTTTAATTTTTTTAACATTTAAGTTATTAGCCCATTTATGCCTAGTGTCCCATTATTGGACTGCTAAGCTTGTGGGCATTATTGATATGCAACTGCTCAAGGTCTTCATCAAGGTCTAATTTTTCACACAAAAAAAATTGCAGCTTCTGGCATAAATGGGTTAATTGTCAGCAATGCTTTTGTTTTCATCTTTTACATAAGGACAATCAGTTTTCCTAGCACACTATCATTTCCCTGCGGATCTCTAATGCCAGTTCTTTATCATCTCGCATTTCCACAAAGAAGAGAATTACGCTTCTGAGCTCAGCTCTCTATTCTGTGCCATTGATCTGTTTGTCTATCCCTGTGTACACACCACGCTACATCACTAGAGTTTTATAATAAGTTTTAATGTCTGCTAAAGCAAATCTTCTCAACTTGATCTTTTTCTTTAGAAGTGTCTTGGTTATTTTGGCACTTTGCTTATTTATATAAAATTTTAAATACATGTTTCAAATTCCACAGAAAACATTGCTAGGATTTGGACTAGAATTGCATTGCATCAATAAGACAAGTGGGGGAGAACTGACAACTTTTCAACTCAAGGCCTTTCTATGAATGACACGAAATAGCTTCATTTATTTTGGTCATCTTTAATGATATTCTATAGCATTTGACAATTTTCAACATAACAATCTTGCTTATTTTTTGTTAATTATTATTCCTAAGAATCTTACGGTTTGGGGTTAGTGCAAATTTAATGACATTCTCTAACTATTGCTATTTAGATGCATAAAAATGCAACTTGCTCTTGTATAATAATGATAGTTTCTAATAGTATGCTGTGTTCTACCGTACGAGGTCCTGAGCTAATCTCTTTATATACTGATTAGATCCTCTCAACAACTCTATGAGCTAGGTCCTGTTATCATAACCACTTCTCAGATTAGGAGACTGAAGCACTGAGAGGGTTCATTAATTCACCCCTCTACAATCTCTAGCAAGTGCAAGACTGGAGTTTGAACCCCAGCATCTGACTAGCATTTAGGCTCTAGTGTATAACCTATAGTGATTTCCATCTGCTGTGGTAAAATTGTTTTTGAATTATATTTGAATAATTTATACTTTAAATAATATTTGAATAATTTGAATATATTTGAATAATAGAGAATTTAATAATTCTCTGTTATTTGTGATGCAGTCATATAATCATATAATCTAGGAATATGGTTTTGTTTTCCTATTCAAATAATTATGCTTTTGTATACTGTTCTGGCCAAAACCTAGGGTTTACTACTGAGTAAGAGTACTGGACCAGGCATGGTGGCTCACACCTGTAATCCTAGCACTTTGGGAGGCCAAGGCGGGCAGATCACCTGAGCTCAGGAGTTCGAGACCAGCCTGGCCAACATAGTAAAACCCTATCTCTAGTAAAAAATTTTTAAAAACTTAGCTGACATGGTGACAGGGGCCTGTTATCCCAGCTACTCAAGAGGTTGAGGCAGGAGAATCGCTTCAATCTGGGAGGTGGAAGTTGCAGTGAGCCAAGATCGCACCATTGCACTCCAGCCTGGGTGACAGAGTGATACTCTGTGTTCAAAACAAAAAAGTACTGGAAATCCCCTCTCTATTTTGTTTATTAAGAATTTTTCTCCTGAATACGTGTTAAAGCTTAATGAATGTTTTGTTCTACACTTCTTGAAGTGATTGAGCAATTCCTTCATTTTATTTAACCTGCCAACTTGGTTAAACTTAAAATTTATTTTAAATGTTGCACCAACCTTACATTTCATGATACAAAATAATTTTCATATAATATTCTTATAATAACGTTGGGTTTGATTTGTCACAATTAATTAAAAATTAAGTAATAAAATATTAATTAAGAACATGTCTATTATCCATCACTTTAGATTGGCTTTTGATGTTGTGCTCTTGTACTGTTTATCTCTGGTTTTGGTATTGATACGGATAGGGTCTGTGTTCCCGCCCAAATCTCATGTCAACTTGTAATCCCCAGTGCTGGAGGTGGGGCCTGGTGGGAGGTGACTGGATCATGGGGGCCAATTTCCCTCTTGGTGCTGTTCTCATGATAGTGAGTAACCTACCACAAGATCTAATTGTATAAAAGAGTATAGCACCTCCTCCCTTTCTTCCTGCTGCTCCAACCATGTAAGACGTGCCTGCTTCCTCTTTACCTTTCACCATGATTTTAAGTTTCTGGAAGCCTCCCCAGAAGCAGAATCCTGTACAACCTGTAGAACCATGAGTCAATTAAGCCTCTTTTCTTTATAAATTACCAGTCTCAGGTATTTCTAGCAGCAGTGAGAGAATGGACTAATACAGGTATCAAAGTTATATTAGCTTTATAAAATCAGTTGAAGAGTATGCTTTTATTTTAAAAACAATGGCAAGGTATTCTTCTTGTAAATGTAGATCATCGCTTTCTTTTCTTTTGCTGAAATTTACCTGTAAAATCATCCGAAACTGGTGTTTTCTTTATGAGAGAACATTAAATTTTTTATTTAATTTTTTAAATGTTTATAGGCTCATTCAGGTTGTTTTCTTCCTTACAAGTTTGGTTTTGTAAATTATACATCTTGAAGACTTTTCTGTTTCTCTTAGGTTTTCAAATATATTGACATAAAGTTGTTTATAGTATTATTTTATTATATTGTAATCTCAGCTGCATCTGTAATTATGTCTCCGTTTTCATTTTACTCTTTTTTATCTGTACAATTTTGTATTTTCTTCATTGCAGTTAATCTTTCTGGAGGTTATTTTACTTTTTCAAAGAATCAGATTTTCATTTTGTAGATCCTCTCTATTATATCATTTATCTGCTGTTTCATAAGTATCTTCTTTTATTTTTTGTATTTTCTTTCCTCTGAGTCATTTGGGTTTATTCTACTTACACATTTCTAATTAAGTTGGATGCATAGGTTCTTTTAGCCTTGTTTTTTTCTAACACAGGCATCAAAATCTACAAATTTCCCATTAAGTTCCATTTTAGCTGTACCCCAAATGTTTTTATTTTACTTTATTTTTTCATTGAATTAGAACTTATACAAAGTATGCTAGTCATAAGTATATGCCTAGTGACTTTCAAAATAATAGCTAATAATTTTAATCCATGTAACTACCACCAAATGAAGATACAGAGTTATTTCCAGACTCCTAGTCAATTACCCCACTCTCCTTCCATCGTCTCTTACTGCCATAATACAATACCACAGACTCAGTGGCTTAAATAAGAGAAATTTGGTTTGTTTTTTTTTTTTTTTTTTTTGAGACG
>NW_016804163.1:6786170-6807284 GCF_001698545.2 Rhinopithecus bieti
CCCAGGCTGGAGTGCAGTGGCCGGATCTCAGCTCACTGCAAGCTCCGCCTCCCGGGTTTACGCCATTCTCCTGCCTCAGCCTCCTGAGTAGCTGGGACTACAGGCGCCCGCCACCTCGCCCAGCTAGTTTTTTGTATTTTTTAGTAGAGACGGGGTTTCACGGTGTTAGCCAGGATAGTCTTGATCTCCTGACCTCGTGATCCACCCGTCTCGGCCTCCCAAAGTGCTGGGATTACAGGCTTGAGCCACCGCGCCCAGCCTGGTTTGCATTTTTGAGGTTGGCAGTTGGCAATCAGAGGTCCAGCATGTCTGGGTTCTGGAGAGGACCCTCTAACTGGGATGTGGACAGCTGCCATCTCTGTGTCCTCACATGGCATCTCCTCGGTGTGTTAGTCTCTCTTCTTTTAAGGGCATTAATCTCATCATGGTGGGTCCTATTCTCAAGACCTCATACAATTCAAATTACCTCCCAAGGGCCCCATCTCTGAATAACATCAAATTGGGGTTTAGAGTTTCAACATACGAATTTGAAACAAAAACATTCAAGCCATAACACTTGGCCAGAGAATATACCTACGTACTAAGGCAGCCTTAACTTTCCCTCAGTTTGACTATACTTTAAATACGTCTCTTCTTGCCTCTAGGCACCTGATCTTCCTCTTACCCCAGTCCTTATGGAATCCAGATGACCTAACCACATGGCCATTTTATCAGAGCACTGACTTTAGAAAACTTGTCATTGTGAATGATTTCTCTGTTCCTTGGACATGCAAATCTTTTAAAAGCCTCCTGACAATTTTTCAATGCAGGACTCTTTCCTAAGGACCTGGGAGCTGTTTCAAAAATCACAAGGAAGACAGCGTCTTACTTCCCTGTTTCTGTGGGAGGGTGGGAGACTAATATCAGTGGGCACCTTGCTTGGAGTTGTAAAACTACCTTCTGCCAGGAAGATGTGAGAAAACTTACTTTTCCTTTAGGTAAGGCCAAATAGCAAACCCACATGTCCTAATATCCACCCCACTTCTCGAAAACTCTCCAGTCCTTTGTTTTAGTGAAGTTGAGCACAGACTATGTTCTGGTCTCTCTCCCCTACATTAATAGCATTAAATAAACACTTCCTTATAGGCTGTCTTAGTCTGTTCAGGCTGCTAAACAAAAGACCATAAATTTGGTAGCTTATAAACAACATAAATTTTTTTCTTACAGTTTTAGAGGCTGGGAAGTCCAAGATCAAAGTGCCATTAAATTTGATGTCTGGTGAGGGCTTGTTCTCTGCTTCATAGATGGCACCTTCTCACTGCATACTCCCATGGCAGAGGGGCAAGGTAGTTCTCTGGGGCCTCTTTTATGAGGACATCAATCCCATTTATGAGGGCTTTTTCCTCAGGACCTAATCACCTCCCGAAGGTTCCACCTCTTAATACTGACACATTGGACTTTGGGTTTCAATATATACATTTTGGTGGAAGACAGCATTCAGACTATAGGATATGCTTAACTTTGTTTAGTGCAATGTTTGCTTCAACACTATTAGGCTTTTGTAGATATTGCCAATTTCTAAGTGTCTGTACTAATTTATTCCCAACAAAAATGTAGGAGAATTCCAGTTGTTCTACATCATTGCCCACTCTTGATGTTGTCAGTAGTTTTAATTTTCCCTACTTTGATATACTTGTGGTGGTATTTCACTGTGCATTTCATATGCATGTCTTGATAACTACCATAATCAAATCTTTTTTTTATTTCCTTCTTGGACATTTGAATGTCTTTTTTTGTATTTATTCAGGTCTTTTGAGGGACCCAAAGAAACTCGCAGGTTGCAATTAGTTATCACACATCCTCCTGTGGCACATCCGCAGTGCTTGTCTTTTATGACATTGCCTCTTTTGGAGAGTTTCAGTCAATTATTTGGTAGAATATCCCTCAATTCAATGCTGTCTTATGTTTCTGCACTTACATTCAGGTGCTGAGAATGTTAGCAAGAATGTCACAGAAAAAGCTAGTGCTTCTCAGTGTATCCCGTTAGGAGGCACAAGATGAGAGTTTGTTACATTCTTGGAGATAATGACACTAAACAACAGAAGGATTCCTTAAAAGTTTCTGTAGAGAAAAATGTTCAATGTGGCACCATTGCCAAATAAAATGAACATAAATAAATAAGTGAAGTAAAATAAATAAAATCAGCAAGCTTTCAAATTTCCAAATACTCTGAAATATAAAATATAATTTTATTTAAAATAATATATATCTCTCTCTCTTAAAAGTGATCTTATCATAATCTTTTAAATGTTAAAATGTCACAGTTTATAAATAGGTATATGCCAAACCATGAATAACCACAGATTAGTAAGTGAATTTTAGAAGTAGTTAATTTGGAAATAATTCAAAATACAGTTATTGTAATTATTTGATTGCCATAAATTTCTCAAGTTCTCTAGGGCTTTTTTCCTATTCTCTATACTGCTTTTATTTTCTATCAATTCAACTTACTGAGAGGAATTTTTAAGGCTTTTCTTTTTTCAACAAGCCTGTTAGCCGTTCTAAGCAAATACTGAGTGCCAGGTTTTTTAATTTAATGACAAGTGACTGGAAACTCTGGTCAATGTCTTCCTCTGTATTTAAGAAAATTATCTCTTGAGAAAATACTTTAAAATTACTAGTATTGTCTTTTGGTCTCCAAGAAGATATAGGTAAAATAGTTTTCTCAAATACTCCATAACATTTTTCCTTTAAAAAGAGATTATTTTATTTTAAACAAGAAATCAATGCACACTAGGAAAGCAATACCATGTCAGAGTGAGAGAGTGAGTCCTATCCTCCAGAGGCCAGATAGAATATAATTTTAAAATGTGCAATGGTTAATTTTATGTATCAACTTTTCCGGGCCACAGGGTGCCCAGACATTTGAAACATCATTATGCTAGGTATGCCTGTGAGGGTATTTCTGGGTGAGATTGACATTTTGAATTGGTACACCAAATAAAGCTGACTGCCCTCCTTAATGTGGTTGGCCCTCCTCCAGTCAACCAAAGGCCTGCGTACAACAAAATGTCTGAGTAAGAGGGAATTTCACCTGTCTGACACTGGAATTGGAGCATCAGTCTCCTCCTGCCCTCTGACTGGAACTTACACCACCAGTTCTCCAGGTTCAGATTCAGGCTGAAACTATTCCACCAGCTTTCTTCAATCTCCAGCTTGCTTACTGCAGATCTTAGCACTTCTCAGTTTCCATAATTGCATGAGCCAATTTCTTATAACAAACACACACACACACACACACACACACACACACACACACACAGAGCTGTCCCTCAGTATCCATTGGGGATTGGTTCTAGGACCTCCCACAGATACTAGTATCCACCGGTGCTCAAGTATCTGGTATAAAATGGCACGGAATTTGCACATAATCTATGCCTTTACTTCAACATCTCTGCCTCAGTGGCTTCTCCAGTCCCTACCCTGGAGACGGTCCCCACTTCACTCCTTCCCACCTGCACTTCCTCAGCCTAACCCATCAATCACTGCAATGTCATTACTCCTGTGATTGGCAGCTACCTAACCAGGCAAACTCTCTGAAGTCAGTCCCTGTGGCCCCACCTCAGCATCAGGAACAGTGCTGGGGAAAAAGGGGCTCGACAACGTGGAACTGAATAAAAGAATTAGGAGGGACAAGAAGTGCTTGCACATAGACGTGGATTTGGAGTGCTGGTTTTAGCAGGACCTTTTCTGAGAAAAGAGATGCCAGGTGTCAGCAGGCAGGTGTCTGAGAAGAGAGTGCAAGGAGAGGAGGTGGAAATGCGGGCAGACGGACAAGAACACAGGACTCCAGAGCATTGAGGGCTGAGCGTGCCGCGGGCTTCCATTCGGTCCTGCAGACACCCACAGACCTTATTATCCCGGCCCCGCCGGCGTGGGGACATTCTGCCTTCCTTCTCAAAGGGCACAACCGCAGGCGGCGGCCACCTCAGGCGGCGGCGGGGCACGGGTTGGTGCCGAGGGTGGACCTGGGGTCGGGGTGAGTCCCTGCGTCCTGGGAGATGCTAGGGCCGCGTAGGGGACCCGGGGCAGGGTCGGCTGACGCCCTTTCCCCAGCCCCCGCCCTCCCCGGCTTCTCCAGGGCCTCACCCCGCCGCGGGAAGAGCAGGTGACCGCGCGCGAGGGCCCCGCGGGGGACCCAGGGCTGGCTTGAGCGCGCTCGCCTCCTGCTCTTGCAAGGAGGACTCCAAAAAAAAAAAAATATTCTGAAAGGGAAAGTGTCTTGAAATTAACTGGAGGCCAAAACCCAGGGGAAGCTGGTGGTGCAAAGGACTCATCCACGCCTTGGGCTGTTAGACGAGATTTTGGAGGTGAGGCAAGAGAAGCTGGGACCCTGGGCTTTTCTGTTTCAAGCACGCAAAGGGAGGGTGACCGATTCCCATTTCAGAGTAGAGAGGAACCTTGGGTCTTTATCTCTTACATGTATCAGGGACTCACCTGAAAAGAAAATGACGTGTGCCACAAGTAATTAGTAGCAGTCCTGACCCCATATACAGAGCCAGGCGTCCTTACTCCTGACACCTGAGCTCTTTTCCACCACTGGCACTGGAGACGCGGGGCTGCGGTTTGAGCGGTTCTGTGCCTGTCCCTGGGCTGCACATGACAGAAACACGTGCAGACTGCCTGACTCAGACAACGGGTGGCTGGGGACATTGCTACGTCCTCTATCAGGGGGGTTCAGAAGCAAGGCGGGCTTCAGACTGACTCAGCAGCCCATGATGTCATCAGAGACTCACATTCTGCCATCATTCACTGCCCCAACTTCATCCTCAGGTTGGTCACAAGGGGCCTCGGCAACTGGAAGCATTTCACGTCCAGGCCAAGATGTCCAGAAGAAGAGAACAGAACAAATGACTTTCTGAAGTAGAAACGTTTCCCAGACCTGTCCCCCAGTAGATGCCCTTCAAAGTAGCCAAAATGAGTGCATTATCACTTGAGCCTGGATTAGGGTGAGACAAGCAGATGCCTAGGGTACAAAAGTTGAGAAAGCAGGGGTCCGGTGTGGTGGTTCATGCCTGTAACCCCAGCACTTTCGGAGGCTGAGGCAGGCGGATCACCTAAGGTCAGGGGTTCGAGACCACCCTGGCCAACGTGATGAAACTCTGTCTCTACTAAAAATACAAAAATTAGCTGAGTGTGGTGGTGGGCACCTGTACTCGCAGCTACTTGGGGGACTGAGGTATGAGAATTGCTTGAACCTAGGAGGCAGAATTTGCAGTGAGCAGAGATCACTCCATTGCACTCCAGCCTGGGAAACAAGAGCAGAACTGTGTCTCAAAATAAATAAATAAATAAATAAATAAATAAATAAATAGAAAAGAAAAGAAAAAAGGGAAAGGAAAAAGAAAAGAAGACAAGACAGGACAGGACAGGACAACTGTGTGCAGCTCAGTTCCTCCCTGGTCTCTATTTCCATTTACTCCACGTCGAATCTTTCTGCCACCTGCAGGGTCTGCCTGCAGAGCGTGTGTTATAAATGAATGTAGGTGCCTGAGGTAAGGAGGAAGCCAGTGTGATTCTTCCAGACTCGAGTTAGAAAGAAAAAGCAAATATTTATTGAGGTCTTAATGTGGTCTAGCTGGATTTGTGACATTTCTTATCTTTAATCCTTGGCTCCACCTGCTGAAGTAGTGGATATTACCTCTATTTTCCCAGTCAGTAAACCATGGCTCACTTTTCTCACTTTCCTTTCACATTGATGAGTTGTAATTCCTCTATGAACAGCTTTCCATCTGCCAGGACTTGTTTGTTACCTTGANGGAGAGGAAGGGGAAGGGAGCAGAATCCTTAAATCGAATGCCTCCTTACAGTAGTGCCTTAGGTCCCCAGTCTCATTTTTTAAATGATAGTTTTATTGAGATATAATTCACATACTAAAAAGCACCATTTTAATATGTGCAATGCAGTGATTTTTAGTATATTCAGAGTCGTGATGCTATCACCACAAATTCTAGAACATTATAAAAAAATTCACTTCCTTATACTCATTCTTGATTCCATTAAAAAACAGAAATTGTCAGACTTGTTAAAAGTAAGATCCAAATATATACTGTCTACAAGAAATTCACCTTGCATTCACAAAAATAGGTTAAAAGTAAATGAAGGTAAAATATACAACATACAATTCTGATCAAAAGAAAGCTGGGGTGACTATAATAATATCTAACAAAGTACATCTCAGAGTGAAGAATATTACTGGAAATGAAGAAGGTTATTTCATCATGATAAAGGGGGTCAAATCATCAAGAGTACATAGCAATCCCACATTTTTATTCCTCTCCTAATAAGAGAGATTCAAAATACATGAAGTAAAACCAAATGTAACTGTGAAGATAAAAAGTCCACAATTGTTAGAGAGAGTTGCCAGGTGTTGAGGTGGTCCACTAAGACAGTGAGCCAAATACGAGAGTAACAGTCAGGCTTTTATTCATTTGTGGTGGCAGGGGAGAGAGGGAGATTGCAGCTAGAGTCTGGGGGACAGGAAAGAGCTAATAATGGAAAAGTACTGAGTACTGAGACAGAGTGGAGAAAAGTATCTCCAGGCCCCCTAATAAGGAGGTCTTGGCAGTGTCCCAGCTGAGCCGCTGCCCCATAAGGAGGCCTCTGAATGGAGGGGCCAGAGCTAGAAATACAGGTAGGCACAGGGCATGGCTGGCCCAGAGGGTCCTAAGCCTTTGACGGTGCCTCACTCCCGAGATCACAAAGCACTAGCTATGAAGTCTGGTGGGAGAAGGGCGGATCTCCCCCAAGAGTAGAATCTCTATAATTGCATATGGTTGGGCCTGAACGATCACATTTAGGATTTTGTCCTGAAGTTGTACTGCTCAACTTCACCTCTTAATTTTTCAGGATGCTTGAAAGAAACAAAGCCTACCCTATCATAGTCCTAAATAAATGGATTTTGTGGGACTATGACAATAGCCCAGTAATTAGTCTGAGCCAGCAATGGACCAGGTTCATAATTGAAATTTTTCCAAATAGGATGATGAGGACTTCTTGGAAGATTAAACATAGCCATGAATCCCCAACATTGCCAATCCAGGATAAGATGTTTCAAAGGTCAGCACAGTCTGCTTTAGAGAACTGGACTCTTCTACTTTGTCAGGTTCATTGATCCAGGTGCACCACGAGGTGTTGACAGTGGCACAGACTCTCCTTGGCTGGCCAGCAGGAAGTCCAGGGCTATGCAGCTGCTAAAATACTCAAACCAAAGAGCTGAGGCTGATCTGTTGTGTCTCCAGAACTAAGGTAGTGTTGTTAATGATTTTAGTGATGGTAAGAGACGGGTGCACAACATTTTCTCATTGAGGGACCCCAGCAGTGGAAAAAATCACCCAGTGCAAACACATGAGCAAAGAGGGTCAGCAACGTCCCTCATCCAGCAAACCCTCCAAGTAACAAGGGGGAGCTTGGTTCTGGAGTTCATGCCTTATTCAGCCCGATGCAACATGCTCCTTGGGAGGGGTTGTTTGGAATATTTCAAAATTTCTTATTAATGCCCCATTTGTGCAGATTACAATGCAATCAAAAAGGAAGGTAAAGGCCTGGTGTTTAGAAAAGAAATAATCCTCTAAAAGGGTATACACCAGTTTGGGAGTGTAAGAGTCATTGACTACCATGAGGTTCAACCCCCTAGAAGTCCTTCTTGGTAGGTGGTGGGCAGAGTCCCTAAGTGGAACTGAAGAGTCTGGACAAGGAGAGGAGAGGAGACAAGAGGAGAGGAGGGGACAGGAGGGGAGGGGAGGGGAGAGGAGGGAGGGGAAAGGGGAGGGTAAGGGAGGGGAGGGGAGAGGGTCACCACCATCAAGGCCAAAATAGCCCGGTAACAGACCCAGGCTCCTCTTCTCAGTTGCTCCCATGTGGAACAGCATTGAGTTGACAACTAGGAAGTCATTTCATTCCTACAGTACCAGGGTTTGCATATCAGGTAACACATTGGGTCCAGGTGTGTTAGGGCACCTGAAATGCCAGAAAGCTCCATAGTTGGAGAAATGTCCACTCGTGCTATTCAGTGGCGTGGCAGCCAAAGGTTTACCTATGGGGTCAAGCAATGAGTGGCATATCCAACTACTAGTCAAGTTCAGCATGATGGCAGCTGCCAGATTCAGGCCTACCAATGAATTTGGTAAGGCCAGAGTCACACAGACTACCCATGAGAGAGAGGAGAGAGGTTAGATCCCCACCACTTCTTGCCCCATACTGAGTTTGCAGGACCAAAGGTGCTCATGTCTTATCAGTTGGGGAGACTCCTCATTGACTGTGACATGGGCAGTCTGTCTCATGCCATGAGCAAGAATAGTGCCCTTAATTCACTCCCTAGAATGATGAACCTAAATATTCTGGCTTGGTTTCTCCTGTGGTTCCATAAAAGTTTCTACTTGATATTTGGCATGTGTCCAATGGGGCTACACAGAGCAAAGCAGCAGGGCCACCTTAGGGAAAATGTTGAGACACTGAAGTGATGGTTATTATCTTTGAAGCCCTTGTAGGCAAAAATTCAGGCACTGCACCCGGGGAGTAAATGGAGAAGCAAGTTCATGCCACCCAGTCTGTGCTGTTTAGTAGCCTTCCTGATCTACCACTGATTTGGGTCTTCAGGAAGGGCTCAAAAAGGATGGAGGAAACTTGCATGATCCACCATGGAAACTGATTTGTCAATAATTTTAAAAGAGGGGTGGGCAACTGAGGGAAAGAGACAGACAGCCCAATCAATCATACAGCACAAATGAGAAGTACACTTAGAGAATTGCCACAGTGAGACCCCAAATTGCTCACCTGAGACATGTAGCCAGGCTGGGATTATATTGTCCATTTCCATTAGCCACTTCAACCTGATCTTTTCCTGTTAAAATATGCAATCGCTGCTGTGGCTTGTAGATGTTAAAGAGGATGGAGAACCCATCATGCCCCATGATTTGACCCATGTATAGTTTGGGCTGCAAATGTATCATTTGGGCCATTATTAGATACAATGTATTCAGGAAGCCAGAGAAAGAAACAAATATGGTTTTGGAGGGAATAAAGAGTGTTGCCTGAGTCAGTAAAATACATGGGGATGACTAGTCCAAATACAGAGAACTCATCAACTACATTTAGGATCCACCTGAACGCTCTGGATGGGATGAGGGGACTAGTGTGATCAACCTGCAAAGAACATCCTGGCCTTTTTTACCTGAAGGATCTGTCCCTGAGCAGAATGTTTAGCCTTGGTCAGGGTCTGGCAGGTGGATTATCTCTTTCATGCTGTGTTGGCATCTTTTGAAGATAATAGTTCATGCATATAGATCCAGGCAAGGATGGCATCTTGATTCCCAGGGCCCTTCCTCTCATGGATCCAGGAGTCAATGAGTTGAATATCTGTTATCTCTGGGGCAGATGACAGATCATTCTCCCTGTTTAGCTGACAGGCATGGTCTGCTCATTGCCTTGGTTGGCTCATTGCCTTTGTCAGCACAGGCAGCTCTCTGGTGAGCAACCACAAGGATAACAAAGAGCTTATTAGGAGTAGAATTGAATTTTATCCAAATGTCTCGTCCCAAGAGAGGGATGTGTTTCATATGTCAGTACAAGTTTTGCCAGTAGCCCAATCAAATGTTCAGACCATTAACTACAGCCCATGAGTCAGTGAAAATATAGCAGGGCTCCTTTGTTGAGGGAGCCTGGGTAGCCAACCATACTTTATAAAGCTTTGCACATTTATGCTGAGCTTGCCAAGGGATAGATATATCTCAGGCTGGATGACAGGTGCACCTTATTCTAGCCTAGTAAATGTTAATCAAGAGACACCATCAATGAACCAGGCTTATGTGTGGCCCGGAAGGTCCTTGTATCTGAGCTCCCACTGGGCAAGTGAAGGCAGTGGCTCATTGGACGACATGCCTGGGAGGGGGGCGACACTCCTGAGTCCTTGCCATGGAGTTGAAGGCCCCAGCTGGGCTGGGTTTTACCTGCTTCTGTATAGAACATTTTCATTCACTAGAGAATACTCCTAAGCCACCCCCACCTGGAGATTTGAGGCCTCTGCTCACTCATAACATGATTGGAATTTGGGATCATAAAACTATATCACAGCCATGGGTCATGTATTCATGCATATCTACATAGGCCCAATAACAGGACAATAATTGTTTCTCAAAGTGTATGTGCCTTTCAGCTGACTCCAGGATCTTGTAAGTTGAAAACCCCAACAAGTGTCTGAAGTATTTTTCTACTCTGAGCAACAGTAAAGGAACTGAAATGTTGTTGAGACCTGTAAATTGAATGGCAAATGTGGACCCATGGGGTCCAGGGGAAGGGTGCTTGGATGGCTGTGGTAGCCTGTTGAATGGGTACCATTCAAATATAGCAGCTTTTTCTAGTAACCTCTTAGTTGGGTCCCATCAAAATCCCCACAAGGGGAATGTGACAGTAACAGTAGATGAATAAGCCCACAAATCACTGGGCATCCTTTTTATTTGCTGGGGCAGAGACAGTCAGAAGCTTGGCAGTCATCTCCTCTAAATGAGATGTGGTGCCACTTGCCCAGATTACAACCAGGAACTTCACTTGGGGTCCCTGTGTGTTAATGGTGCAGTCGGGTTGCTGCTTGAGAGCCATCTGTCCTCAAGCACCCTGTCCTTATTTGGCAATGTCTTTGTTTGGGTTCACCAGGAGGATGTCATCAATAGAGTGCAAGGCTAGTGCTTCCTCCAGGCATGCAACTCTCCCCAGAGCATAACCTATTCATTGATGGCAGCTACATGGGGAATTTAGGTCGCTTTGTGGAAGGACATTAAAGGTGCATTGCAACCCATTCCACATAAAGGCAAGTTGATCCTGGACTTCTCCATGCGGCAGGATGCTGAAAAAGGCATTGATGATATCAACCGTCTCATACCAAGTTCCCTCCAGTAGCCTGTGTAAGAATCGAAATGTCAAGTACTGCCAATGCAAAGAATGGCACCACAGCCTTGAGCCACCTATAATAGACAGAGGGTCACAAGGTACCTGAGGCCATGTGCACAGGTCAGAGCTACTGTATGGAGGAACAGTTTCTCAGGAACTTTGCCTCAAGCTTAGCCATTGAAACCAGCCCAATTGTCCCATAGAACTAATATTTTGGTTTCTTTTGAAAAGCATATAAATTAACCCTCACAGTTTTAAAATTCAAGAAAATTACAGTCATCTGAGTTCCTTTCTCAGGAAGCCAACTATCAGTCCTTCCAGATAGTATCTGGCAGTTGAAACCCACCAGGTCTACACATCTGGACAATGAGAAACCCGACTCGTCACCCATCATGATGGCCTAAGCAACCACCTGCTTCCTGTTGACCAATTCCTCTTCCTCACCTCTCCCTAATTCCTGTTTCCCCACACATGGTTACATTTCTTCCCTGCTATACAAACCCCTAATTTTAGTTGGTCAGGGAGATGGATTTGAGACTGATCTCCCATCTCCTCAGCTGCAGCACCCAAATAAAGCCTTCATTCATCTTTGCAATACTCATTGTCTCATTGATTGGCTTCCTGTGCAGTGAACTAGATGGAATTACTGATGTTTTGGTGACATAATGACAGCAGTTTTTTTTCCTCCCTAAAGCAGGTGGGGATACAATGTCCTGGGTGACAGTAGTTGGGTACATTCACAGCCTTTCCCATGTCCCACTAAGGTGACCCTAAGTGCAGCAATTTCCATCAGGGATTGAGAGTGAAGGCCAGTGGGGGCACGTATAGACAACACATCTATACCAAGAACACATGCAGTCATGGGATCCGTAACATAAAGGCTTCTAGGGGCCCAAAGGTCCCTTCCCAGAGCCAGAGCAGGTGGTGGTGGTCTCAGACCCTAAGCCAGAGAACATTATCTGTTTTCCCCTCATCCTGGTGCCAGGGATTGTGGGGATCAGAGGCACCAGTGCACAGATGTTCAAAATGGCCAAGAAGGACATTTTTCCCCACCTTTTCACTGAACTCTGACATTGGCTAGGACTTCTAGTCATCCTTGGGGACAGAGGGACCTTGGTCTAACCCCTAGTCTGGATAATCTGTAAAAGTCTAGCCATCTGGGGAGAGGATGGTGAGGCTCTTCAGCTCACCTCGAGTCACTGGGAGGGACGACAACAAGCATAATGCTTGAATCAGTCATAGGGGCTATCACCATGCAAACCCTTGTCAGCTGCCTGCTGGGCCCCCTATGGTCTGGTATCTTGGTGGGGAACGCTTCAATCTCCTCCTCTAATTGAATAATCAGGCTCAGAGAGCTCTTTGGAAATGCCATTGCCTAGATAGTCCAGGAGAGGGCGCCTGATAGTCATCTTTGCCTCACTGCTTCTGCAATCATTGTTTTCTCGGAAGCAGCCACTTTTTCCATGCCTTAGGGATTTGTTAAAATCGCTGGATTATATCTGGGAGTGACTGAGCTGGCCTGAGGAGGTTTACTTGGGCTTGATAACTAACAGTAGTAGCATAAAAATCCCTGAAATCTGAGTCCAGTGAACAGTCTCATCCTCTGCCTCCCCCAACCCCTCATTGTAGACCCAGAGGGCCAGGAGGGTGACTTGCGGGGCTACTATAGCCTCTGTGAGGGGCGTCCAGATGTGTTTTTCAATGGCATGGGTCTTGTCACAGTGTACCAAACCTGCCAGATCTGTTGGACCACAAGCAGTACCTAGCTGAGGACCAATGATCTCCCTTGGAAACGAAAAGCTTCTGTAAACAACGCATTAGCACACTCTAAGGGTGCCCTGTGGGGTTCACTGGCACCTCCCAGAGACCCGGTGGCATGGTTGGCAAGTGCCCTTTGGTACCCTCAGACTCTTGCAAATGAACCACCAGCACCTCTAGGCATGCCCTTGAAGGACTTTCAGGCTTTTGTTTTCCAAAAGGCATTGTGCTTAATGGACCACTCAGCTCCTTTGTCAAATTGAGAGAGAGAGAGAGAGAAAGAGAGACGGGAGGGACAGGAGGGATGGGAGGGGAGGGAAGGACTAGAAGTGGGAAAGTACTGAGTGCTGAGCTTGAGTGCAAGAAAGTGTCTTCAAGGATCCTGGTAAGAAAGTCTCTTCAGAGGCTTCTGAACAGAAGGTCTCTGCTCCCCTTATAAGGAGAGCTCTGAGTGGAGCTGTCTGAGCTCGGAATGTAGAGATGCATAAAAGTATGGCCTGACTCCAGGGCCTGAGTCCTTGACTGCAGCTCCCACCAGACACTGTAATGCCCTGGCTGTGCACCAAATCTGTGAGAAGGGCAGCTTTCCCCCATCTCCCCCATGAAGGCTGCCTGGTAGTTGCCTATGGTCAGGCCTATGGGATCACACTTGGATTTTGACCTAGAGCTGGACCTCTCAACAATTATAGTTGGACATGTCAACACTCATCTCTCAACAATTGCTAGAACAGGTAGACACAACATCAGTAATTACGTAGAAGACCTGAACAACACTAGCAATCAACTTCACGGAATTCATATTTACAGAACATTACACCCCAAAACAGCAGAATATATATTCTTTTCAAGTGATCATGGGACATTTCCTGAGATAGCTCATATTTAGGGGCATGAAATAAATCTCAATATTTTAAAAGAATGCAAGTCATTAAAAATATGTTATCTGACTATGGTGAGATTCAATTGGAAGTCAATAACATAAAGATCTTTGGAAATCATCAAAATTGGAAACTAAAAATTACACACTTTCAAATAATTCATGAGTCAAAAAAGAAATCAAAAGGAAAATTAGAATGTATTTTGAACCGAATAAAAACGCAAAGAATATTAAAATTTATTGATGCCACTAAATCAATACTTAGAGAAATTTTATGGTGGTAAACACCTATATTAAAACCAAGAAAAGCTTCAAATCAATTACTTCAGCTTCACCTTAAAAAAAATCTTTAAAAATACCCAAAATGTAGAGAGCTGGCAAAGGGATCATGACCAACTCAGCATTCCACTGGAAGCTATATGATCAAACAGCAAACTGTTTATCATGAATGCAGGATGTGGGCAAACTCACACTGCATGTGCCACCAAAAGATTTGCTGAGGGCCATCACTCCCTGGCACCTGGCTCCTTGAAGTTATCTACTGGGAAATCTAGCGCCTATTGTTCAAAGAATGCAGTCTTGCAAGCCTGCTGTGAACCAAACGGCAGACCAACAATTACCCAACAATCACCCCTCCTTTTCTTGCTATCTCTTTTACCTAATAAATATGGAAGACTGCAAAAGCTCGGGGCCCTTACCCACTAGAGGCAAGGTGCCCCCTGACCCCTTCTTGCAAATATACTCTTTTGTCTTTGTCTTTTATTCCTGTCCTCTTTTGTTCAGTACACTAGGGATCATGGCTGGTTACACCAAAAACTGAAAAAAATAAATGAAAAGTAATGAGAAAAAAGAAATAATAAAGATCAAAGCAGAAATCAATGTTGTGGAAAGAAAAACAATAGTGAAAATCAATGAAACCATAAGCTGGTTTTGAGAAAGAGCAATAAAATTTATCAACATCTAGTCATACTGATCAGAAAAGAAAAAAAAGGCACAAGCTACTAATCTCAGAAATGAGAGCAATGGTATCACTACAGATTTTATAGTTATTAAAAGAAAAATAAGAGGCTGTTATAAACAACTTTACACCACTAAATTTGATGACTAGGAAATGAACAAATTCCTTGAAAGACACAAGCTACCAAAGCTAACTCAAAAAGAAATATGTAATTTGAATTGTTCACTACCTATTAATGAAATTACAGTTGTAGTATAAAGCCACTCCAGTCTCGGATGGCTTCACCAAACATTAAAGGAAGAAATAATACCAATTGTACGACATCTGTTCCAGAAAATTGCAAAGGTAGGTATGTTTCTCAACTCATTCTTTGAGACCAGAATTATCTAAAACCAAAATGAGACAAAGGTATTACAAAATAGGAAGAATACAGACCAATGTCTCTCATGAATGGAGATGAGCCATTCTAAAACTATTTTAACAAATTGCATCCAATACTAGACAAAACAGGAAATACATCATGACCAAGTGGAGTTTATCCCAGTAACACAAGATTGTTTCAACATTCAAAAATTAATCCCAATATTAACAAAACCATATGATCATCTAAAAGATATAAAAAAGCACTTGACAGAATCCAACATCTATTCCTGATATAAACACAACAAACTAGGAATAAAAGAAACCTTCTTCACCTGTTAAAGGACACCTATGAAAAGCCTACAGCTAATATCACATTTAAAGATGGGAGCCTTCGTGCTTTCGCCTAAGATCAGGAACCAGACAAGGATGTCTGTTTTCACTACTTCTAACCAAGTCAGTGCAATAAGGCAAGGAAAAAAAAAAGCTATCCAAACGGGAAAGAAAGAAAATTTGTCTTTATTAGCAGACATGGAACTAGAAACACAGCTACTAGAACTAAGTGATTTTAGCAAGTTTGCAAGATACAAGGCTGAGATACAAAAAAAAAAAAAAAAAAAAAAAAAAACAAAAAAAACCCTGCATTATATTTCCATATGCTAGCAATAATTAATCAGAAATTGAAATTAAAAAGCAACACAACTTATAATAGCACAAAATAGGATATACTTAAGGATAAATCTGACAAAATTTATGCCAGACGTGTATACCAAAAACTACAAAAGTATGCTGAGATTAACTAATAAAAACCTAAAAGAAATGAGAAACTTGCCTTGCTCATGGGTTGGAAGACTCAATATTGCTAACATGTCTATTCTCTCCAAACTGATGTTTAGAAATCACACAATCCTAATCTAAGCCTAATTGCAGTAGGCTTTGTACAAGTCAACAAGCAAATTATAAAATTCACAGGGAAAGATGGAGGACTGAAAGCAGATAAAACAACGTTGAAAAATAAAGTTGGAAAACATGTCACTTAAGTGTTTTCAAATTTTATTATTAAGCTACAGTAATTCAGACAATGTGGAACTGACATCAAGATAGATGGGCAGATCAATGGAATCCAATAGAATCCAGAAATAGAACCACACATCCATGATCAGCTGATTTTTGACAAAGATGCAAAGGCAATTCAGTGGAAAATGGATAGCTTTTTCATCATATGCAAAACATGAACTCAAAATTGATCATAGGCCAAAAAGGAAAATCAAATCCTATAACACTTCTAGAAGAAACATAGGAGATCCTTGTGACCTTGGGTTAGGCAAAGCATTCCTTCAATATGACAACAAAAGCATTAAGCATAAACAAAGAAACAAAATGATCAAATGGACTTCATCAAAATCAAGAACTTCTGCTTTTTAAAGGCACTGTTATAAAAATGAAAATTGAAGCCATGAGCTGGGAGAAAAATGTTTGCAAATCCCATATATGATAAAAGATTTGGTAGTCATATCATGAGATTTCTCAAAATACAATAAGAAAACAAAAGGCTCGGTGCGGTGGCTCATGCCTGTAATCCCAGCACTTTGGAAGGCCAAGGTGGGCAGATCACCTGAGCTCTGAAGTTCAAAACCAGCCTGGCCAACATGGGGAAACCCTGTCTTTACTAAAAATACAAAAATTAGCTAGGTGTGGTGGCACACGCCTGTAGTCACAGCTACTCGGGGGGCTGAGGCAACGGAGAGATACTCTGTCTCAAAAAATACATAAATAAAAAATAAAGCAGGAAGCAATAAAATATTGATGAGACACTTAAAAAGACATTTCATCAAATAACATAAATGGATGGCATATAAGCAAGTTTTTTAAAATGCTGAACATAATCGGGCATTAGGGAAATGCAACCTAAAACCGGTACACACTGAAAGTAACAACACTGGTAGCACCAAGTGTTGGTGAGGAGGCAGAACAACCAGAACTCTCCTAGGCTCTACTGGGAATGTTAAATGATACAACCACTTTGGAAGGCAATTTGGCAGATCCTTAAGAAGTTAAACTTACACCTTCCATATGACCCAGCCATTCTACTTCTATGCATCTATATACAAAAGAAATGAAGACATATGTCCCTACAAAGATGTATATACATAAATGTTCATAAAAACTATATTTTCAATAGTGAAAATCTCGGTAACAACCTAAATGTTCATCAACAGGTAAATGTGTTAATCAACAAATCATGGTATATCTATAGAAAGAAATGTTACTTACCAATAAAAGGAATAAACTATTGATATATACAGTAACATAAATGAATCTCAAAATAATTGTAATGATAGGAGTCATACTACAAAGCATAGATGATGCATGGTTCCATGCATGTAAATTTCTTCGAAAATGCAAATTATTCTATAGTGACAGAAAGAAGACCAGTAGTTGTCCGAGCAGATCAGTGGTTGGGATGGGACGGGGAGAGGGAGAAGGAAGAGTGAGAAATTACAAAGATGAAAGAAGGAATTTGGGAGTATGATAGATAGGTTCATTATCTTGAATACAAGGATGGTTTGTTTCATGGAAAACGTGTCAGAACTTATTGTATAGGTTAAATACGTGAAAGGTATTCTGTGTCAATTGTATTGCAATAAAAGTATAAAGTTTTCTTCAAATTAGAGGTGGAAGTGAGAACAAAACTCACAGATGTATACCTTTCAGTCCTGTGGATTAATTTTTGGCCAAACCTGCTTTGGAAAACAAGATCCCTGAAATGAATGTGGCCTCACAGAATATATCCTAGCTTGGTCAAATTTCAGGAAGAGCTGTAATATGAATGGTTCATGTAACTAACTGTCAGTCAAAAACAGAGTCAGGAGTAACCACTGTTTAGTCCAACTCATTAAAGAAATAAGAAAGCAGGCGGCAGTTAGTGGTGGCATAAATGGTGACATAAGTGAGTGTATAAACCAGTGGAACTTTCTAGGGACCAATGTGGAAGAAGTCTCAAAATGTGCTCAGCTTTTATCTCGACAATACTATTCTTAGGAATTGTAAAAAATATATTAAGGATGTGAGCAGATATTTAGTATATCCAAAACAGTATCATATGTATTTATTATTAATAATCTATTATTAATAGAAAAAATTTTAATTAAACTGTCTAAAATTAGATTCAATTATAGAAATCCAGCCACACAGTGGAATACTATGCACATCAAACTGATGACCTGGAAAGATCTTAAGAGAGGTTTTTCATAAGTAATGGAAGAAATAAGCTACTGAAGGATATGATTAACTTGTAATAAAATGCTTGTGTTTCTATTTGCATACATATAATAGGAAAGATGTATATCACTATTAACAGCAGTGATTGCTGTGTGTTGGAATTGTGGGTGACTTAAATTCTTTTGGAGACTTTGCTGTAGTTTCCAAATTGCTGCCACAATACGATTTTATTTTTAAAATTAAAAAATGTATGGAGGTTCTTTCTTAAGTGTTGTGCTTGAGCCGTGTTTGAGCATATATGATTAGTTAGAGGACTCAGTGGCGTGCTGTGTAAGTTCCTTTGATATTTTGTGTATTTCAGAGGGAAAAGAAATAGAAAGGACGGCATAGCAAGTTTCAGATATTTGCCTCCTAGCTCAGTCCTGAAGTGTATTGCTTAGTGTCTGAACTTGTATCTGAGGTTTATGGAAAGATAACAAGGAGCTGTTTTCATTACAGACTGTGTGAGACAGGGGGCATGCAGAGCTGTCTATGTGACAGTGACAGAAGCAGACCACTATTTCAGCTGCATGTGAGACACAGGGTGGCTGCAGCTTTACTCTGTAGGGTTTGCCCTTGGCTTTGCGTGCAGTGTTGCCTGGGCACTGGTCCCTGTTCAGCAAGGCAGTGGTGGTGGGCAGAGCTGGGCGGATAGAAGAGCACATAGAGGGCTGGCTCCTGAAGCCCTGAGATGCTCCTTAAGATCCCCTGAAACAATGGGCACAGACTTAAGTGAAGGCAGAGGCAATGGGAGGCACCCCAAACACTCCGAAACCAGCATAGCCTTCCCAGGCCCAAATTTCAGGCATCTGTGGCTTCAGTTATTCTCAGTGGCTCTGGAACCTCAGCAAAGACATTCACACACTATTCAGTGCACACGCTTTATTTTGGCATTCAAGCCACTGCAGCAACTGGGTCACACGGAATGTTAATTAAGGCAAGGTAGGCAGAAGGAAAGGAGGGCATGTACAGCAATTGCTCCTCTTTACGGAGAAGAGAACCTGCCGCAGAAAAAGATGCAGTTGGTTTTGTGGTGCCTGATGAAGAAAAGGAAGGGGCGGTCTGCACAGAATCTCGGCTCCATTCTGCTACACCGGGAATTCCTGACCACAGCGGTGGCTGCGGCAGCCTCTGTGCCTTCCTCATTGACCTCCACAAAGCACTTGTGGGCAACCCTGGACACAGGCACATTCTTCTTAGTTGACATTCCAGAAAAGTCTGCCTTGGCTTCATCAAAAGCATCGATCATTCCTAACCTTCGAAGGAAAGGCTCCAAGTCATAACTCTCCTCCAGCTTTAATCTAGGAAGGAAAACTTGAACCTTACTTTTTGTCAACTTTTCTGAATTTGTCCAGGCTTTGAATTTCTCATAAGTAAGTGCTTTTCCACCTAGGATAAGAAAAGCCAAACCTTAAAATTTAGATGACAATAGCCTGATACCCACACACCCCTCCACTAATGACATGCAACTAGATGGTAAGTTTTGGTCCAAGAAAATCTACAGATATTTTCTTTTATAAACACCAAGATTTTCTCCCAAATCTTCATCTTTTCTGAGTTTTATGGAGACAAGTGTAAAAGAGCTAGTAAACACCTGAGACAGGCAGAAATTTTTAATAAAAACAATTTGTACCTAACTCCTTTCAAATGTTAAAAACATTTTTTAACAGTTTAGAAAATTCTAACCAATTCATTACATTAATCTTCACGCAGTACATATTACTGTGAGTGGGAGAGATTGTTTGACAAAAGACAAAGAGCACAGCTCAGAACTCTGCTTCTGAGTCTAATCAGGGGACTATTCAGGGTTAAATCAGAGGGCAACTCTTAAAGAGCAAAGGAGAGGGAATTGGGTTTCATGTGAAGATGAAGGGAGGCATGAGAAGGGAGCACGAGACGAGAAATGTGGAATTCAACATGACTTCATCTGGTATCCTTGTTTGTCCTCTGCCTGTCCTGGAGTTAGCTTCAAATTCTTCAAGATCCATCACTCTTTCTATTTATCTATCAGGTAGAAAGAAAAAAGGGAGAAGGGCCTTCCACTCGCATCTCCCCTTCCCTTTACCAACTGGAGCCCAGGTGGGTGCTCTTCTCCAATGAGCATTGTTTTGATTTTGACTCTATTTCTAGACTCTCCTAATTTTCTCATAAGTGGCCCCAACAGATGTCATCCCTGACTTAGGGCAGTAACTTTCTGATTCCAAAGGGAAGCCAGGGAAATCAAGCAGCCCACCCTCAACATCCTGAGAACTTGTGTGCCAGAGCTGGTTCCTATAGATTGTTAAACCCTTCATAGCCTAAAGTCAGCCATGGTGGGAGTATTTACCACGTCATGAGAATCAGCAAACTTTGTAAATGAAGGCTACTCCCACCTCCCAGAGCTGGTTTACCAGTGCACTATTAGTCTTGCACCTCTTACCTTGCAAGTTTACCTTTTGCCTTCCTGGACTCTGCTCCTTTTCTGTCATAGTAAGACTTTTCTCTCCTCTTGTATAAGGTAAATTTCCCACTTGTACTTTAGACTTTTGCTATTCATAGTGTGGTCCCAAGCATATGTATCACTTGGAATCTTGTTCCAAATGCAAGACCTCAGGCCACACTCCATTGAATCAAAATCTGCACTTTAACAAGATCACTAGAATCATATATGTGCATTAATGTTTGAGAATCACTGCCCAGATTGATCTCCACCCTCTTCCAGGACTTTTGTGCAATAGTCATTGGGCTTTCAAGTAGATCTTCCATGCAGAATAAAGAATAATATTCCAATTGACCAGACGGATTCACAGCCGAATTCTACCAGAAGTACAAGGAGGAGTTGGTACCATTCCAATCAATAGAAAAAGAGGGAATCCTCCCTAACTCATTTTATGAGGCCAACATCATCCTGATACCAAAACCTGGCAGACACACAACAAAACAAGAGCATTTTAGACCAATATCTCTAATGAACATTGATGCAAAAATCCTCAATAAA
>NW_016804163.1:6809104-6837020 GCF_001698545.2 Rhinopithecus bieti
TATTCACAATAGCAAAGACTTGGAATCAACCCAAATGTCCATCAGTGACAGACTGGATTAAGAAAATGTGGCACATATACACCATGGAATACTATGCAGCCATAAAAAAGGATGAGTTTGTGTCCTTTGTAGGGACATGGGTGCAGCTGGAAACCGTCACTCTCAGCAAACTTTTGCAAGAACAGAAAACCAAAAACCGCATGTTCTCACTCATAGGTGGGAATTGAACAGTGAGATCACTTGGACATGGGAAGGGGAACATCACACACCAGGACCTATTATGGGGAGGGGGGAGGGGGGAGGGATGGCATTGGGAGTTACACCTGATGTAAATGACGAGTTGATGGGTGCTGATGAATTGATGAGTGCAGCACACCACCATGGCACATGTATACATATGTAACAAACCTGCTCGTTGTGCACATGTACCCTAGAACTTAAAGTATAATAATAAAAAAAAGAATAATATTCCAATTAACAATATATTTAGAACTCTCTCTTCTTAGGTTCATCAAAACTTGTCTACTCATATATGTATACACTCAACAGAAAAGCATGAACATATTCACCAAAAGACACGCAATGATGTTCACCCAGCACTACATGTAATATCCCCAATTGGAAACTCCTCAAATGCCAACTGGTAGATGGACATAAAGAAATGAGCTCAGCTGGACTCCACAGACACTCAAAGACTCATTGCCTGGAGCTTACCACAGCGAGGTCCGTGTCATCATCGGGAAGCAGAATGACCATGCTCAGCTCCTCTTCCACATACGGCAGCTCCAGGACCTGGGTGTGCACCTCGTCCACATATCCCATTTTAAATTTAGCCTCCTTAAACATCATCTGCACTGTCTTTTTTTCCTAATAGAAACATGAAGTTAAAATTAGATCACTGAAAAATGGGCATAATTTACTAAAAATAGGATACATCTAACTCACAGAAACTCTAGGTGTGTATAATTTCTGTTTCTGCACATTTATGCTGATAGATATAAAATCTTCATTAGTACATCTTAGTATGAATAGAACAAACTATTTTTCCAGCAAATCAACTATTACTGGGTGAGGAAAAAAAAAAAAACAGTTTGGTAAATGGAGAAGGACATAAAAATCTACATTATTCTTGGAAGAAGTTGTGTTTGCTTTTTTGAGAATATTCATAGAGAAGCTTTCTCATGGAAGCTTCCAACTAAAAATTATCTATTGAAATTAAGGTAAATATTCAGGCCCTTGGGCTGAAGGATCTGGTTGGAAAAGATGTACAGTACAAACTCAGAATTAAAGTTGCCCAGTTGTAGAATTGGTTTTATGGCCTTGGTTTTCTTGGGAAGGGGACCTTGAAGAGATGTGTAAGGTCTGCTGTTTTTAAAGCCTGCATCAAATATATTTTTAACTTTCATCTTTGTGCAATATGAAATTATCAGGTTGATGGATGTCAAATCCCAAGCTAACAACTATTGATACCAGTCATTTTCATATTCAAAAGGGAATGTAAAGTTAGGGCTTTACATCTGCTAACATTTTTTTCTTGTGTTCAGGATTGTATAACGTTGATTTTTAAGGGAATAAATAGGCATAGTTGCCACTGATATTGCAAAAAGGTATCTAACTAGCTATAGACAGTAATAGCATCATGCAAACACAATTCCAAGGCTTAGAAGAAATTCTCCTCCAATCCAAATCATATGACCAGAGATGGAAGATAGATTTGATCAAAGATGGAAAAACAAAACCATCAGTACCAAAATTAGTTTTGTTTCTCTCCTCCTTCCGCCATTGAAGACATACAGGAGGCATTAAATTCATTCAGAAAAAAAGCCAGGCACAGTGGCTTATGCCTGTAATCCCAGAACTTTGGGAGGATAAGGCGGGTGTATCACTTGAGGCCAGGAGTTTGAGACCAACCTGGGCAATATGACAAAACCTTGTCTCTACAAAAAATACAAAAATTAGCCAGGCCTGGTGGTGCACCTGTAGTCCCAGCTACTTGGGAAGCTAAGGTTGGGTGATCATTTGCGCCTGGGAGGTCGAGGTTGCAGTGAGCTGAGATTGCACCACTGCATTCCAGCCTGGGTGACAGAAAGAGACCCTGTCTCAAAGAAAATAAAATAATATAATTCAGAAATAGATTAAAATCAAGATCATGTCAAATACGTTATTCATCTTTCTAAAAGAATATTTCCTGTAATATTACTTTAAGAAAGTAGCAGTGTATCTGAAAACTCTTTCCCTACCTCATTGGTTTTAAAGAGCATTCCCCTTGTGTACTTTCTGTCAAATTGCTCATTCCACTTTCCCTTGAAATAGATGGCATTCACAAGGACCAGCTTTGTCAGGGGATCGACTGCCCCAGCATCCAGTACCTCTGAAATCTTACCTATAAAGAATATGAGAGTTTATTGCAATTTGTGGGAAACAAGCATTATTTTACAAAAATCCCTTTGACGCCTAAGGCAGAGGCTTGAGAGACAGCCTGGAGTTCTGTCTTTCTGGCCACCCGATGAATTGGGCAATGGTGTTTAGCAGTGTGGCATACACAGTGCATCGTTTGTGCTTAAGAAAAAAGCCTTGAAGTAGGAAGGGCAACTATCATTTTGCCCTCAATTTACGGATGTAGAAATTCAGGATCAGAGCATTTGCCAGACTTTTTGCCGAGTGCACACAGGTGACAAGTGGCTGAGTTGAGAACATCACCTCAGAGTCTTGATTCTGACTATGGGGTAGTCAACCTTGGCACTATCATATCCAAGCCTCACCACTATTGTCATCTTAAGCCAAATAATTCTTTGTTATGGGGGCTATCTTGGGCATTGTAGGATGTTTAGCCAGCAGCATTTCTTCCGATTTTGACAACCAAGACTGTCTTCAGCCATTATCCAATGGCACCTGGAGGGCAAAGCCACCCCTAGTTGAGGATCATTGCTCTATACATATATTCTAACCTCATCAGACAAGGAAAGGCTTCCAAAGGATGAGAGAACACAGACCTGGCAATGGGAGAAGGCAGCCTCTCTGAAAGGGGTGAATGGGGCAAAGGAATTAGGGGGATGGAATAGAGAGGCCCAAGTTGAGCTGTCCAGTGAGAGGGTAACAAGGTCATCTCCAATGTCCCCTCCAGCTCTAATATTCTGGGGGTCCGCCTAAGGGAAGGAAGGGTATAAGCAGCCCTGGAAGAGAAGTGACAGATATAGAGCAGTCGGGGGAAGGTGTGGAGAAGCTTCTAGATTCCTCAGGTGACAGTACTGATGGAACAACTAGAGAGACCACTGGGCAGATGACGTATGAAAACACGAAAGGCTCTTCCCTTCCCCTGGTAATTATTTTATTGGCTTTCAGTAGAACCACGGGCATTACTTCTGTTAGACACACAGTGGTTGTGACATAGACGTCGAATGGATGCAATAATGAGGGCTAGGTTGGCCCCTGAAACAACTGACTTAATTCCTCCACTGTTTACAAGTATCTAAATTACTTGCTAGGTATTTAGGATGCTTTAAAGGATGCCTCCCCCTTTTTCCCTACTGAAGTAAAGAACTGGCAGAAATATTTCTGGTGGGACGGAGTGTGGTCTGGGCAGGGAACACTGCAGGCTCCATGTTGCTGCACATCCAGAATAGGGAGTAAATTCAGAAAAGGCCGCACTCTGAGAGCAAATGTAGCCACGGCCAAGTTAAAAAGGAAGGAGAAGGCTGCAGATCAAACTACTAAGTTGTCCCCATGACCACGGGGAGGAGATAACATGAGAGCCCTCTCTAAGCTGCAACTTAATTGAATGCCATTCCATCTCCGAGCATGGAAGGGCCTCTCAGATAGAAGATTAACAGGATTCCAAGGAGGAACTATTTTCCAGGGATTTTCCAGCATGGTCCACAGGGGAGGAGGTCTGAGATTCAACATTAGTTTTAGACATTAGTACTTCATGATCTGGTAAGAAACGACAGAATTGCATTGTTGGCCTGCAAACTCAGCAATACACACAAACAGGCTTGTGGTAAGCAGGTCACAGTGGCAACCCCGTGGAGGTCCCATCCCAGCCAATCTCAGCCTCGCTGCGTAGTAATTCCAAATCCACAGAAATGAAACTGTCTCACCTTCAGTCTTTTCTGCCACCCAGTCATTTATATGTTTCCTGCACTCTTCTGTGTCTTCAGCAAAGGACAACTCCTCCAGCTCTGCCTGATAGAACTTCTGACAGGATTCTTTAAAGTCCTGCAAACACAAAACACTGAGTTTGGTCTCATTTGGTAAAGGCTCCCACAAACGCAAAAGCATTTTGCTTTCTCTTACTGTGTTTCTGCCATAAGTGCTTGGACAGGTCACACTGTACTTTATGGTACATGCGTGCAATTAACGAAAACCTATTCTTCCCTGGTACTGGGCAAAGTGCTTGGTTTGAGGAGGTCCACAGCCTGAGAAGAGGCAGCTGAGACACCCAGACACCCAGACACTGACAGGACATCATGAGCTGCCACTATCCACATAACAGCCCAGAAGCATCCTGTCAAACACTGCACTGACTTTAATACTGCTTCCCTCACTAGGCAGTCTAACACACTGTTACTCATTTTGCATCACCAGCACAAACTACAGTATTGTGGTTTGGGGTAAATGAGAGGCTTTATAAGGGAACTAGATTGTTAAGAAATCGTGTTGAACTGCAAAGAAGGAAATAGCATTTTAGATCTGGGTCATACGGTTGGTTGGAAGAATACAGAGCAAGGAAGGCCCCATGGGAATGGAGGGTGCTAGGCCTGGATCATAGTGTGTATGTGCAACTGGGTTCATACATGTGCGTGCATGTGAACATCTGTGTGCATGGGTGCATATGTGTGCTTGTTCACCTGCATGTGTGTGGATTGCATGCATGTGTGTGTGTGTGTGTGTGTACACATGTATGTGTGTTTGTGTGTATCAGGAAGGGGATTAAGGGAAACAGTGGCAGGGAAAGAGCCTTGAAATGTAAGTTGGGGTCCAATCAGAAAAGGCCTGTACCCAATACATTAAAACCCAGATAACTCACCTCACAAAAACCTGGCTTCAGATATAACGGGCCTGGAAACTGGCTCCCAGCCTCTGTCCATTCCATGTTCTCAAATACTTTAATTTCGGCCAAATAAAGGGGATATAGAGGGAAGGAAGAGACACGCCACCAAGAAAAGTAGAGGTGGGTTCCCTGTGTCCCCAATATTACAACAGGAGAAGATCAGGCTGAAGTTCAAAAATGAAATGGATTCACCAGGAAATTCCTGGATCCAGAGTCACTTTCTGAGGTAGATAAACCCAGAGCAGGCAAATTCCGGGAACAGCACCCAGCAGCTACCAGAACAGGGATGTGCTTGAACCTTAGAGGAGCCCTCTCAGAACCTCCAGCCAATAGGATGGCCCAGTTTGCTGTGATCGGTTCACTCATTTCCAGACAACATCACCCTGCACATTACGTGGCATAATTTTTGAACCTCACTGATTGTACTATGCCAGGCCTGACTAGGGAACCTTGGAATTATATGCCTAAGTAAATGGGAACTACTTAAATTTAAAACCTCAGTTTTATGAACAGATTTTCATTTTAGAAAGACAATTGTGTCAGTTGTAGATGCAATTCAGAAGACGGGGGCAAATGTAAGAGAATTTGAGAGGCTATCTCAGCAGGAGGCAGCCCAATGACCACACATGGGACTGGGGAGGAGCTCTGTACAGCACGTCGAATGATGTAGTCACTCAGGCATGGGGAATTAAGGGGGAGAAGCAGGGCTGCGTGCAGGAGAATTGACATATTGGGATTGATAACAGGGATGGGTGTATCAGAAACAATTTACAAAGGATGTAATTCAGAAGCCATCATAAAATCTAAAATTGTAATTTCAGAAGTGTAATTCCAAGCACATTTTAAGTCAGTACAGTTATACTTTACTTCTGTAGTCTAACTTATTTTCAATTTCTTTTTCATCAATATATGAATACTACTTACTGGAAGGAAATCACACGTCTTTTCTCCAAAGAGCCTGTTGGCAGTTCTAAGCAAGTACTGAGTGCCAGTTCTGTTAACTTCACTGAGAAGTGACTGGAAACCTTGGTGAATATTTCCATCCTTGTATAAACAAAGTGCCTGGAAAACAGAAACCAACACTGACTTTTAACACTGCCATTATACTCTCCCAAAGAGCTTCCTCCAAACAAACCTGTGTACTAAACAGATCACACAGGATCCTACTTCAAAAAGGTTTGGCCTAATTCTCTAGCACAGGGTTTCTCAACGTGGGCAATGTAGCACTGACACTTGGGGCAGGGACACTTCCTGGTCTCATATAAGCGTTGTAGGATTTTTGCAGCACTTCTGGCTTCTATCCACTAGATGTCAGTAGCACCTCTCAGTTACGGGATCTAAAACTCCAGGCCTTGGCAAGGGTCCCCAGGAAGGAAAAATTCACCCACCGACCCCTACCTCCCACCCACCAGTGAGAACCACTAGTCTAGCAAATTTATTCATCCCAGCAAGGCACTGTGCAATAATTCAGGGGGAAGGCAGAGCAGAAAAAAGTAACTGGGATGAATTACGACTCAGGTAATACAAACAAAAGCAGCAATAAGGCTAAAAATGTTTCATCTGCAATTTTACAGTTCTCCAGACCATATTATAAGTTAAACGTCAAGTCAGAGTGAGAATTAAGGTTGTTTCTATATCTCTCAATCACCTGCAGTCCAAAGCCTCACTCCTCCAATCAGTTGAAAGAAACAATCACAGAAGGATGTCAACTGGGGTCCCTAGGTGCATTTTAGGAGATTGTCTATACACCCCTGATATTGGTGATAAAGTGACATCCATTTGGCAATTATCTCGGATATTTTCACCAATAGTCAGAGAGCTGTTCCTAAAGTATTATCTCCCACCTCGTTTGTAGATAAGGTTATATATAATCACCAGTTTGAATCAAACAGCTTATATATTCCTCTAAATCACTCCAGAAGATATAAGTCTATGCTTGTATTACATTCCTTTCCCAGGATGCAGAATCATGCACTAAAAATAACCCACTTAACAAAAAGTTAATCTAGGCAGCTGCATGTCTATTTAAAATATAATGTTAGCAAAAGTTTCAAATGTAACAAGGTTGGAATATTTTGCCTTCTTGCGGGACAGAATGATAGTTTATCTTACTTATCAAAGGTGTGAATTTGCCAGACTGTACTGATGATCTGATCTAGAGAAAGTAACTCTATGGCTTGATTTCTCTCATAAACATCGGAGGAGGTGATCCGTCCAACATATTTCACCTTTCTACCTCTTTCTGCTCTTCTCCACTGCCGTGCTGCTCCCCCTTCCACCTCCAGCTCCACAGGCTTTCATCAGCTGGAGCAAAAGTACAGAAAGACAATTCGATGGAAGCACAGGGAAACATGCCATTCTCCTTCCTTTGCGACAAGCACACATACCTGGGACATCTGGGCTGCGGTGCTTCCCTTTGCCCCCATGAAGACCATGGCCAGGGTAGAGGAGATGCTCATGGGAGAGAAGAATACGTTTCTTGAGTTGTCCTCTTCCCCTAATATTTTAAATAAGCTGATGGCAAAAGTGCCATTTGCTTCACAGAGGTCATCCATCAGGGAAGGTCTGCATCAAAGGCACAGCACAGAAAAGCACATCAGCCAAGCCCTCCTGTGGCCACACATTCATTCGTCCCTGAGTCAGTAGACACTGAGGTGGTAAGTGGAATAACCACCCCCCAAAAGACTCCCACTCCTAATTCCCAAAACGTGACAACATGATCTTCCTTGGCAATAAGGACTTTGCAAATGCTACTCAATTAAGTATTTTGAGACGTGAGATTATCCTGAGTTATTCCAGTGGACTCAATGGAATCATGAGGGTCCTTATAAGAGACGCAGGAGGGTCAGAGTCTGAGATGGAGACATGAGGACGGAAGCAGAGGTCAGAGGGGTAGGGGCCACTGATGAAGGAATGTGACCTCCTTGAGAAGCCAGAAAAAGCAAGGAAACAGATTTTCTCCTAGAGATTCCGGAAAATAATATTGCTCTGCTGTACCATTTTGGACTTAGGACTTCCAGACCTGTAAGATAATAAATGCGTGTTGTTTTCAGCCACTAAATGTGTGGTAAAGGGTTACCACATCAATAGGAAACAAAAACACTGGTTTATTCATAAAATAGCCAATCTCAGGGCCCATGACTGGTAACCCTCTCAGCAACAGGGGCACAGACACTCTCCAAGACCTGCTTACTTGCTCCCTTGGTGTAGCAGCAGCCAAAAGGTCTTGGTGCAGACGGGTGTGGTGGTTCACACCTGTAATCCCGGCGCTTTGTAAGCCTGAGGTGGGCAGATCACTTGAGGTCAGCAGTTTGAGACCAGCCTCGCCAACAAGGTGAAACCACATCTCTATTGAAAATTCAAAAATTATCCAGGCACAGTGGTGGGCAACTGTAATCCCAGCTACTCGGAAGGCTGATGCCAGAGAATCGCTTGAGCCCCAGGAGGTGGAGGCTGCAGAGAGCCAAGATCGTGCCACTGCACTCCAGCCTGGGCAACAGAGTGAGACTCCATCTCAGAAAACAAAAAACAAAAAACAAAAAACAAAAAAAAAACAAACAAACAACAACAACAAAAATCTTGGTGCCAGGCACTGTTTTCAGCACTTTCCATTATCACCCAACAACGCAAGAGGTCAGTACAATTATTGCCCCACTTTAGAGATGAGAAGACTGAGTGAGGTTTAGTAACTCATTCCAGAACCCTCAAGTAGTCATAAACACCTGGAACCCACAGTTTGATTCCAGAGCCTGAATTCTTAATCATCACACAAAATCCCCCCATTGCTGCTAATTATCTTTCAGTTTAATGTCTATAACATAATCTATAAAGAATGTTCTCAAACTTATAAATGTAATTCTTTATCAATAAAAACTATTTCTGTCATCACGTCCTGTGAAAATAGCTAGATTCATTTCACCAAATGTGGAGAGTTTGTTTGAAATAGGCTGACCTAAAATATGGGGCTACCGGAAAGACAAAAATACATTACTTTTCAAGGTGACTCCAAAAAGATGTCCCATTTTCCCCAAGAGCTGCTGAAACTGGGTTATGGAGTTGCAAAGAAAGCCCATAGGTGTGGATATAAAATATGAAGCCCTCATCTGGTCATCGGGTGAGCACTTTTAATTAGGTGCATTGATTTTTGATTCCTCCTGGCTAAGAGAGTCTTAACATTCCCCTCAGCTTGAATAAACTTTAGACAACCCAAACTTGACTAAGTAAACAAACTAAACAGGCTTCCTCCTGCCTCTAGGCCCTTTCTTCCTTTTTCTTAAAGCATTTTATTTAGAGAACTTGTCGTTGTAAATTCTTTATCAGCCCCTTTGAGATGTAAATCTTTTTTAAATGCTTCTTGCTAGTTTTACATCCCAGAACAGGTCTTTGTTTACATCCCAGGACAGTCTTTCTCAAAGACCTGGAAGCCATCCCTTTGAAATGTAATTATCAAGAAAGATATCATCCCTATCAACCAGTTCTGTGGAAGGGAGAAGCCTAACGGAGGGGGGCACCTTGCTTGAAGTGCTAAAAAGCTATTACAGCTTACTATTAATTATTATAATTTTAGTACATTTTTTTGAGACGGAGTCTCACTCTGTCGCCAATTTTAGCACATTATTATAAGTCCTACGTTATTGTTCATTTCTATCAAAGCTTATAAAAACTTGGGCTATTATTTCACAAAATACTACAGTTCACCAACTCATCTCAAGTTCCCTGAGCCTTTTTGCTCTTACAATTGAGAACATTTGGGAAAATAAAAGGACAAATCATTATCTACAGTCTCATGATCCTACAGGATATTTTTTTCTATTATCATTTTTTTCATAAACATGTATAATTTTAACTGAAAAAATGTAAAGTCAAAACAAGAAAATATGCTCCAGTTTTGAAAATCAGCAAATGAGCAAAACAAAAAGTCCTGGAAACTATATCTAGAGATATAAATCATAGCGCATGTGTTCATTTCTATAAACAGATGGAGCCTCATCCAGTTTCCCAGTGGCCTACAAAGTGCCTGGTACAGCAGCTTTGAAACTGTATCCCTTTACTGGGGGTCTTGGATGGGTCTTCTGGGTCTCTTAGGGCACAAGAGGAAAGGGGAATTGAGTGGCTGAGAGAGGGAAGTGGGGAACAACTGTATTAACCAAAGTATCTTCACTGTTGGATGTTTTGGTTCCTCCTAAGATATTTTGCTTACTCCTAAGATATTTTTAAACAGAAGGGTGTCTCTTACTTAAACACAAAAGTGAGCTTATATTTTTTTAAAAGTGTAAAGGCAACACTCTAAATATAGAACAACAGTCTAAAGCAGTGCAAATTCTTTAAAGTTTAAAATAAATGTTAGTGCAGTTCAGAAAAAAACAAGTAGGGTTAGGGTTATGGTTAGGGTTCAAAAAACTAAGTAAAATAAATGTGAACCAAGAAAACACAATCATGGCATAATTTGCACCATAGTACTCTATACTTAATAGGTTGTTTATCATGGAACAAAATGTTCCGGTTCCTCACTATCCTCACATCATAAGGCCTCGCCAGAGCTTATACTAGGCCCTGCAGATGTTGGAAGGCAGAGGAGTCTGTGCAGGCAAGTCCCGGGGTCCCTCATGATCTCATCTTTCACTTGAGGACATTTCAGAGACTGGGAGGCAGAAAGGAAGTCAAACTTCATAGAACTGGGCCCACCAGAAGGTGGCACCAAAGAAACTTAAAGATGGAGAGAATTAGGTAAACTGGGTAAGACAGAGACACAAATAAATTTGGATTTGATCCAACCTTAGCATAAGAGCTTTGGACTCAGGGTGAAGCAAGCATGAACTTAGGTTGGGCTGTGTGTGTGTAGGTGTGTTTCATCATCCTGTCTGAACTACTGAATCAATAGTTTCAGTAGTTCTGAATGAACTGAACTATTGCATCAATCTCATCTTTACATTTTAACTGCTCTTAGTTGCAAACTGCTACTTCTGATTTCTTCCATCTTTCCTCTTCCTTCATCTCATGTCCCCACTTCCATTCCTTTTCAACACTCAGGTGCTGGTCAGTATGTGGCATTTCCCATCAATATCTACCCTGCAGCCACAGTACACATGCATGCACTCACATACAAGTGTACCCCCTTGGCCTTTGCCCAGGTCAGAAGTCAGGCAGGGCAGAAAACCAGGTAACAGAATGACTCTTCCCCCCGTCTTCCTCTCAAATCTCATTTGGACATTATAGCTTTTAGAAGGATTGGAAGTTTAAACAAAATGGATTTTACCCAATATATCTAAAAAGCAATTAATTTTAATACAAAATAATATTTTAGATGTCAATGCCACAATTAGATTATGATATAAAAAAACAGGAATCAAAAGTTTTATTTCCAGCCAACCAAATAAATTGCCATTAAACTAGTTTTCCTTTACAGGCGAACAAACAAGGACAGAGGCAATTAAATACTGTCTGCGGGACTCACAGAAAAAGTGAGAGTCAGCCTCAAAAGCAAGCCTTACGTTTCCAAGTACATGATATTGTTCTCCTCCTGGGAGCCCCAAATACCTATGAACTCCCTCCTCCACTCCCCCTCCCCATACAACATCCAAAAGTGAGTCTACTCAAAGAGCATTTATGTAAAATGTTCATTACCTGTTTTGGGAGGAGACAATGAAAAATAAATGCCATAATCCCTTACCAGAAGCTTACACCCTAAAGAAGACACACATATAGAAATGCATAGTTTCAAGTAGGTCAGGTGCTCTGGAACAGGATAATTTTCAAAGTACTAAGGAAGTCCTCAGAAAAGAAAAAAAAAAAAAAAAAAAGAAAACCACCTTTATAGAATCCTGGAAAGACCTTCCAGAGAAGCTGGCTGAAGCTGGTTTTAAAAGCTGGGCAGGCCAAGCTAATTTATAGATTCAATGTCATCCCCATCAAGCTACCAATGACTTTCTTCACAGAATTAGAAAAAACTACTTTAAAGTTCATATGGAACCAAAAAAGAGCTCACATTGCCAAGACAATCCTAAGCCAAAAGAAAAAGTTGGAGGCATCACACTACCTGACTTCAAACTATACTACAAGGCTACCATCACCAAAACAGCATGGTACTGGTACCAAAACAGAGATATAGACCAATGGAACAGAACAGAGGCCTCAGAAATAACACTACACATCTACAACCATCTGATCTTTGGCAAACCTGAGAAAAAACAAGAAATGGGGAAAGGATTCCCTATTTAGTAAATGGTGCTGGGAAAATTGGCATATGTAGAAAGCTGAAACTGGATCTCTTCCTTACATCTTTTAGAAAAATTAATTCAAGGTGGATTGAAGATTTAAATGTTAGACCTAAAACCATAAAAACCCTAGAAGAAAACCTAGGCAATACCATTTAGGACATAGGCATGGGTAAGGACTTCATGACTAAAACACCAAAAGCAATGGCCAAAAAAGAAGCCAAAATAGACAAATGGGATCTAATTAAACTAAACAGCTTCTAAAAAGCAAAAGAAACTACCATCAGAGTGAACAGGCAACCTACAGAATGGGAGAAAAGTTTTACAATCTACCTATCTGACAAAGGGCTAATATCCAGAATCTACAAAGAACTCAAACAAATTTACAAGAAAAAAACAACCCCATCAAAAAGTGGGCAAAGGATATGAACAGACACTTCTCAAAAGAGGACATTTATGCAGCCAACAGACACATGAAAAAAAATGCTCATCATCACTGGTCATCAGAGAAATGCAAATCAAAACCACAATAAGATACCATCTCACGCCAATTAGAATGACGATCATAAAAAAGTCAGGAAACAACAGATGCTGAAGATGTGGAAAAATAGGAATGCTTTTACACTGTTGGTGGGAGTGTAAATTAGTTCAACCATTGTGGAAGACAGTGTGGCGATTCCTCAGGGATCTAGAACTAGAAATACCATTTGATCCAGCCATCCCATTACTGGGGATATACCCAAAGGATTATAAATCATGCTACTATAAAGACATATGCACATGTATATTTATTGCAGCACTATTCACAATAGCAAAGACTTGGAACCAACCCAAATGTCCATCAATGATAGACTGGATTCAGAAAATGTGGCACATATACACCATGGAAAACTATGCAGCCATGAAAAAGCGATGAGTTCGTGTCCTTTGCAGGGACATGGATGAAGCTGGAAACCATCATCCTCAGCAAATTATCACAAAGACAGAAAAGCAAACAGCACTCATAGGTGGGAAATGAACAATGAGAACACTTGGACACAGGGCAGGGACATCACACACCAGTGCCTGTGGGGTGGGGGGGGAGGTGTGGGGGAGGAATAGCATTAGGAGAAATACCTAATGTAAATGACGAGTTGATGGGTGCAGCAAACCAACATGGCTCATGTATACCTATGTATCAAACCTGCACATTGTGCGCTCGTACCCTAGAACTTAAAGTATAAAGTTTTTTATTATTAAATAAAAAAGAAACAACCCAAATGTCCATCAAAAACAGAATGGATAAATGGATTGTAGTATATTAGTATAATGGAATACAGACCAATAAAAACTAAAAGAACCACAGCTATAAGTTCTTCTAGTTTTTGACGTGGACAATTCCCACAAATAATGTATTAAAGGAGCAAGCCACAGAGTAATGCAGTATTATTCCATACACATAAAGTTCAAAACCAGGCTAAACTAAATCATTCTTGATGCATGTGTACGTAGTGAAACTGTCAAGAAAAGCAACGTCGTTATTACCGTGAAACTCAGGAAGGTGGGGATACAGAGGAGAGGGAAGCGGATGTGATGAGGGAGGAGGGTGTCATCAGTCGGGAAACAGGCAGGGCCTCCATCGATGACAATATTCCAGTTATTAAACTGGGTGATGGGTTGTACTGCTGTTCTTTATAATTTAATACACATTTTAAATGTTCTTTTGTATTTATTCCATAGGTAATAAAACGTATTAAAACCACATATCAAAAAAATAAAAAATAAAAGCTGGGCAGGCATTCCATGGGTGGTGAAATGGGGGATGCAAATAATAGGCTGAGGAATTAGCAGGTGCCAAGAATGTGGCAGGAAGACAAAGGGCATTGTTTGTGCGGTGTCCCTGGAGTGGGTTTCCATGGTTTCCTGTGAGCCACGTGGTAGTAAGACAGGATGGATCCTTATGCCACATTTAGGAGTTTGAACTTGAGATTATGGTCTGGAAAGTCATGCATGGTTTCTAAACAAACGTCTTATATGAGTGCATTGGGGCTTTGGAAAGACGATCCGGCTCGGTATTTGGTCTGAAAAGAGGTTGGGGAGCTGGCAGGTAGGCCACGGTGGTCCATGGGCCAGGGACTGCTGGGGATTCTCTGAAATAGAGAAGTGGGGGCTGGAATTGCCAGGCAGAGTGACAGCTCACACAGGGATACAAAGCAGGAGGGTCAGGTCCCGAGGTGCCTAGCTGTTATAAATTCATACTTAGGGTGGGTCATGAACCATTGGAATTTTATATGAGGAGTCAGGTTGGAATGGGGAATATGACTTGTTTCATTTGAGATGTGTGGAACACACCATACCAGGTAAACCTGTAACAAAGACAGCCAAGGATGTTTGTAAACACAATTAGGGACTGGGGATGAGTAGACGGTCTAGAGCCAGAGACCTGAGGCCACCAGCATCCCGATTCCGAGAGGTACCATGAAAATGGATGAAACTACGCAGAATATCTAGTGGAGGCACAAGAGAAGAAATCCACCTATTTCTGGGGCATTTCCAACATACGGAAGTAGTAAAAGGAAGAGACAGAGGAGGGCGACGGAGAGAGAGCCAGCGCGCGGAAGGGAGACTTCGACCCAGCCATCAGGATGTGCTGGCAGAACTGGGAAGACGAGTCTGCCCCTCCGAGGGGACCCAGGGAAGAGGGCGCGGTCTACGCTGAGTCCGAGGCAGGGCTGGAGGGGCCCGGAGAGCAGCCCTGGGTGAGGCCGTTTGGAATGCGGAGGTCTCAGGAGTGGAGCAGCAGCCAGAGGACTGAGAGTGTCTGGAAAGTGAGGAATTGGTTAAAGTAACGCCGGTGGGTGGCTGCGACAGAGAGGGGCGTAGGTGAAGAAGCACCCACCTCCCAAATCCCGTTTGAGAGGAAGCAACCAATGAAGAAAGGAATATGAGAGATACAGAAAAATGAAGGCAGGGATGGAAAGAACGGAGGGAGGGGACAAGGAGGGAAGGAGAAGGTGCAACCAATATGCTGTAAGCACAGGGGCAGGCATGGGTGCCAGGGGAGCAGGGACTCGGCGCCTCCTCGGTCTACCCCAGGCGCCCCGGAAATTCCAGGCCTGGCCGCCAGCGCTCCCCGAGCCTCCTTCGCAGCCGGGGCTCCTCCCAGTCGCCCTACCCCGGCTCGCGCCCGAGCTTCCGGCGCTTCCAAACCCACTGCTCGCGTCACCCGCCGCTCCCACCAGGCAGCAAATCGCAGGCCGAGAAACAGACGCTCCCTCTCCAGGGGCAGCTTCCGAGTCAGGGAGGGTCTGCGCGCTCCAGCTCTCTGGGCTGGGCCCTCGGCCTGGGCCGGGTCTCTCGGTGGGGCTCGGGACCCCGGCTGGTGCCAGGGCGACCCCCACAGCCCCGCGACTCTCTTTCCCGGCCGCCTCCCACCGTCATTCCCCTAGTTCCTGCCCGCCTTTGCCTCGCTCTGAGTCCTGCTTTGGCCTTCCTCTCTCCCCCCTCTCTCCTGCGCTCCAGGGAAGAGGTGGCCGCCGCGGGAACCTGGGCACCTGCATGCCTGCCCCGCCTGGTACCTGGGAGAGGCCCCCACCTCCTGCTGCTGCTGCCGCTGCTGCCTCCGCTGCCGCCGCCGCTGCTTCGACTATTCCTCCTTTGTGGATGCTTCACGTCCGCCTTGATTGAGGGCAAGGCTTCCGGCAGATGACTCAGAACCGTTCAATTGCGCTGGCCTGTGCAATCCCCTAATTCTTTGGGCCTGTGTGGATGTCTGCGGGCACCGGAGAGAGGGCCAGTGACTGGTCCTTGGAGGGTGGTTGTGGAAGGCTTTGCTCAACAGGAGATTGGTTTGTTTTTCTGGGTTAGTATGTTCAGTATCCGTGTTTCGAGTGTGTGTGTGCAAGAGCACTCTCAAAGTGAGGACTTAACTTTGAAAATTAACTAAAGGCAAAATCAGAGGTTAAAGTTGCTAAAGTCAGCAGTTTCCAAGCTGTTTTGGAGTGACACCCATCAACACAAGTTTTGACACGCATCCCCAATGGATCGCTATGAATTTATACGTAATAATGTGCTCAATACTAATGTATTCTAAATGCTATAAAACATATAAACAAATTTAAATTTGGATTGACAGCAGTGATGGGGGGAAAGGTCTCAGGAAATGGACTGATTTAAATGGAATAAAGACAGCATTGGTTGTACTTACTAAACCTTGACATTTGATTTTCAGTACATATACTAATCATTCAAAGATATTTGATTGGAATCTAATTAGTAAAAATCTATCCTCTTGAAACCAGTTTTTAAAAATAATTTAAGTTTTGGCTGGGCGTGGTGGCTCACGCTTGTAATCCCAGCACTTTGGGAGGCCGAGGCAGGCGGATCATGAGGTCAGGAGATCGAGACCATCCTGGCTAACACGGAAACCCTGTCTCTACTAAAAATACAAAAAATTAGCCGGGCGTGGTGGCGGGTGCCTGTAGTCCCAGCTACTGGGGAGGCTGAGGCAGGAGAATGGCGTGAACCCGGAGGCGGAGCTTGCAGTGAGCCGAGATCCCGCCACTGCACTCCAGCCTGGGCGACAGAGCAAGACTCCGTCTCAAAAAAAATAATAATTTAATTTTTATATTTCAACAATTTGAAGCCCACCGAAACTATTCTTTTGGAAGATTTTATGAAGGTTAGAAACCTACATTTCCAAGTTTTTAAAGTTTTCTTATATGAGAATTTTAACATTTTTTAACAACAAAATCATACAATTATGGAAAAATACCCCAGGAGGGGTTCTCAAAATGATGACCCCAGACTCTTTCAAAAAGCAGTTCATTTCTCATTCATGGAAAAGATGCACATTTACCTGAAAGGCATTCAATTGTATTTTTTTCAAAAACGTTTGCTAGGCATTCCACTACCGACAGCCTCTTATCACAGAAAAGGTCAGCATAGCAGGGAACAGTAGCCTTTTACAAAAGAAAAAAAAATGCAAATGTGTAATTAATTACTTTCTTAAAGTACACTTGTTGTAAATGATGAGTTGATGGGTGCAGCAAACCAACATGGCACATGTATACCTATGTAACAAACCTGCATGCTGTACACATGTACCCTAGAACTTAAAGTGTGTATATATATATGTACACTTGTATGAGATAACAAGAAAGTCAGCATTTTTCAAAAGACTGATGGCTGCTCTCCTGCTTATTACAAAGTATTATAAAAGTTCTGCTAAAAAATACTAAAAAACTAGCCGGGCGAGGTGGCGGGCGCCTGTAGTCCCAGCTACAAGGGAGGCTGAGGCAGGAGAATGGCATAAACCCGGGAGGCGGAGCTTGCAGTGAGCTGAGATCCGGCCACTGCACTCCAGCCCGGGCGACAGAGCGAGACTCCGTCTCAAAAAAAAAAAAAAAAAAAAAAAAAAGTTCTGCTATTTAACATCCCAGGTTTTTGTTTTTTTAAACTGCAGTGATACCATCTGGTGGCAAGCATTCCTCGCAATATCTTGCTGAAAGTGAACGCACAAGAATGCTACTCTCAACCCTATTTTTCATGAAACAGTGCTCCTCAGTGTCTGTGTAAAGGTTCAAAGAACCAAGTTTTGGTTCAAACCCAGTTATCCTAGATCCCAAAGTCTGTGCTGTTCTGCTTCCAGAGAGGAACTGGGCAGGCTAAACAGGAATCAGAGATAGACATGGACACTCAAGTTTAGAACCTTACAGAACAATTTTGAAAAGTAATCTTTGCCACTTCAGGTTTATATTAAACCCCTACTTTTCAGAGGGTTCTTACTCTGGAAAATCTTTCAAAAATCTCAGCCCTAACACGTCTTGGACTGAACATGATTGGGATAAAAAGTACACAGGGACTATTTCTCAGAGTCTCAAGGCAAATGGTGGTGAAGGGAAGGTCTTAATCTGAAACATCAATACCACCAGGGTTTCCACTCTACTCCCACCATGGAGGAGTGGCCAACTGTCCCCTTGACTAGATTTAGCTTATCCTAACCCTCTGTTTTAAGGAAGGAAGTAGACCTCCTCCTTCCTCCTTCCCAGGACATAAGTGCATGAGTAGCCTTCGTTCCTACATCCTTAATTTCTTCACCGTTTTGCAAAGTCTTAGCATGTAAATATGCTCAGTATCTCACATACTAAAAACAAATGTGCTTTCTTTACCTTTTATACCTTGTAGCTACCACCTGGCTTTTTCATTTTTCCATTCACAGTCAATTTCTTTATAAAAAGTGTACCCATAGGCTGTTGCCCTTTTTTCACCGTTAACTGACTTTTGACTCCACCGCAGTTAGACATCCACCCAAACATTCTCTGAAATTGCTCCTGAAGGGGATACTAATCATCTTCTAATTGCCTTGGCCAAAAGATACATCCCAGGTCTTATTTGATTTTGTCTGTTGGCGACATTTAGTCCTTTCCTCTTTGACCTTCCCAGGATGTCCAGAGCACCCTTCCCTTCTTTCCTGACTCTTTTGCCTGGTATCCTGATTCCTTTCCTGCCATTCTAAGCCCTCTTCTTTTCACTGTAATATGATCTTGTATGACCTCCACTATATTCATAGGTTCATGTTTCAACTTTTATTTCTTCAAAATCTCTAACCTGTCTCGAGCCATAGATGTTACCTGTGTACTACTGGACATCTCTCCGAAACCTGGGTGTTTCCCTCCCCAGTTCTTTTAACTAAATGATCAAAAGTCCTGTTATTTCTATCACTTTTGTGTTCCTCCCATCCATGCTCTCAACTCCATCATGTCTCATGTCTCTCCTAAACAATTAATTTTCCTACCTACAGTTCTGATCCATGCCAACCTATTGCCTACGCTGAAGTTCAGGTAAACATTCCAATTCTAATTATTTTATACCTCAGTTTAAAATCCTTTATAACATCCTCTTATCCAAAAAGATAAATTACAAACTATTGAGCAAGGAGTGTAAGCCTTTTAACGTCTTGATTTCTCCCTTCTTTTCTTTAGAGCCTTAGCAAATTATTTACATTCCTTCATATCCTCTATTCATATACATGGGGTTGCTGGCATACAAGCTTGTCTTTCAAAATTCAGTTCAAATAATGTCTCCTGCAGGCAGCTTTTGCAGAGCTCTTCAGTTTGGGAATTCTGCTTTTAAAGATCCACATTCCTACTCTGCACCCCAAACCAATTAAGTCAAGATCTCTTGGGGGAGGGAACCAGGCCGCAGTATTTTGTAAAACTCGCTCAGTGATTTCCCTGTGGAATCCTAAAAGTAACTGTTCCCAAGAACCCTCCTCAGTAAGTCTTGGTGCAGGATTCGCCCCCATCTTTTCTCCATGACTTTGAAACCCCTCTCTCTAGTGGCTACAGACTCACATTTGAACTGTGCCCAAACTTACCTGCTCGGCCAGTTGAAAATGCCAAGGTCACTTCTCCATTGTGCATCAATTTCTCCTTGCTGGTCAGAACTAGATCCAGACTTTGGGCCCCACTTGGTCCATCCACTCCTTTTCCTCTTTGACCAGCAAAACAAATTAAATGATGAAAAATGCTTGTCTCCTCTGTGAAACTTACAGCAAATGTCTGGTGGTTTGAAGACCTTTACAAAGGATATAATTTGGCCCCTGGGAGTTTGGTTGTAAACACAGATATATCCCATGTAGGAAGCAGTGCTTGCAGGTGCAATGAGGCACAAGATAGCACCATGAGAACCATGACGTATCCAGGCCTGCAGTGGTTCAGATAGTGTGGATGAGGCACTGCAAGAGAGCGTCTGATGTGTCCACAGGGCCACGTCATGAAGTGCCATGTGGACTCTGTTGGTGGGGTTTCTTCGTTCCCTTGTGGACTATGGGAAAACACAAAAGGATTTTAAGCTAGGGAGAAACATAGTCATATTTGTATTTACAAAGATCCCTCTGGCTTCATCATGTTGTATATTGCAGAAGGGCACCATTGCCTGCAGTGAGATGTTAGGGACACAGAATGGGTGAGAGTTGAGGAAAGTTGAAATGAAGCGGAGGCAGGAGAAATGGACAGGAGGACATGGCCTTGAGGAATTCCCAGGACATAAATTTTGCATCACTTCTTGGACCATGAAAGGAAGAGGGAGCAGGAAGAATCAAAGATGAATCTAAGAATGAGCAAATCTAATTTTTCGAATAATGCAATGAAATGTGGAACTGGTCTGTTTTCCTAGTTAAGGAATTTGTCTGCAAGTCTATATTCATGAGGATTAATTGTATTTATTTTCTGAGTATGGACAATTTAAATGCTGGTCCCTAAAGGGAAACCTATCTCTCAGAGTAACTGAAGCCCAATTTCAGAGTGAGCCTGAACAGGCTCCCCACTCATGAAGCTTTCCCCCGGCCCACTGGGGAGGCGACAGGTAACTGATAATGTTCCAGAGTATATAATTCAGTGCCTCAGAAACTGTCCTCAGCCTCATCTTCTGTCTTCTTGCCTCATACCTAACTTCACATCTCTTCAGTTGGTACTGGGTAGTATCCGCTGGTTCTCAACTCCCGACTCAACCTTGACCTAGTTTTGTCTGACTCCCTTGGCTCCTGACTTTGTGGACCTCAGGAAGGGCACACTCCTCGGCTAGTTTCAGGTTGAGCTACCAGCGCCTCCAAATTAGACTTCCACTTGTCAGGAGGAAAGTAGAGTCCAGGCATAATTGGAGCTTCCTAGGGTAGTTTGAGATCTCTGTATTCCTTGTTATAAAATGAACAAATACTCCACCTTAAAGAGTCTCACGGGGCGGGGCACAGTGGCTCATGCCTGTAATCCCAGCACTTTGGGAGGCCGAGGCAGGCGGATCACCTGAGGTCGGGAGTTCGAGACCAGCCTGGCCAACATGTTGAAACCCCATATCTACTAAAAATACAAAAATTAGCCAGGCGTGGTGGCAGGTGTCTGTGATCCCAGCTACTAGGAGGCTCTGAAGAAGGAGAACTGCTTGAACCTCGGGAGGTTGCAGTGAGCTGAGATTGCGCCACTTCACTCCAGCCTGGGAAACAGAACGAGACTGTCTCAAACAAACAAACAAAAAGAGTCTCACTGGAATTCCAACGTATCCTTCAGTGACTGACCATATACTCCAGCAACAGTTAGTTACTTCATATATGCCGGCCACACCTCTCAATCTTCCATGAGATTCCTAGCAAGCATACCTGCTTTTGAGAAAGTGTAAAAAAAAAAAAAAAAAAAAAAAAAAAAAAACCTAAAAAACAAAAAAAAACAAACAAAAACAAAGCACACTTGCTTCAGCTAATTAATGCTAAAGGAACAAAGATAGCATCATAAAATGTAAGCATTTGAAGGAACCATATTGTTGATGCTGTTCCTTATATTTTGCAGGGGAGGATGTGAAATAGAGGTAGTTTGTGTGATTTTCCCAGAGTCCCATGAAGAATTCATGGAAGAACTGAGACTACAGTTGGTATGACCACATTCCCAGAGAACTGCTTTTTTCTGCCACACCCTGCAGTAATAATATTGTCATGAGACAATTGGATGGTGTTTCATTCAGTGATGGAAGAAGAGTTTAATTGAAATGAATAAATGTCAGGAAAAATTAATTTGATTGTGATAACACTTAAGGAATGGAGTGTTCACGCTCTAGGAAACGTTGGGCTAAATGATGAAGTGGAGTGTCCCTGTATGTGATCTTTGGTGCTATTTTGCTGTAGGTAAATTCCTATTTTTAACTTCAAATGTGCTGTGACTGCATTAGTGCCAATTTTTTTGAGACCGGTGTACCTATCCTATTGGGTACATTCAATTTACACAAGTACATTCTCTTTTCAGTTCTCCCACCACTTCTCTCTGTTCAAACAATTAAAACCTTCTTGACTATTATTTGGTTAGTCCTTTGAGTTAATGAATCATTTTACAGGATCTGCTTCAGACAAATTAGTACTGCTTACTAACAGCACAATCCTAAATTCTAAAGACTACTGAGTTATAAAGTGAATGTCTAGATCATCCAAAATATACTGGCTGTGGTTTGGGTATGGATTTTTGTCTCCACCAAAACCCACACTGCAATTTAGTCCCTGGTGTGCCAGTGTTCTACTTAGGGAGAGGTGTCTGTGTCATATAGGTGGATTCCTTGTGAAAGCCTTGGTCCTGTTCTCCTGGTAGTCAGTGAGGTAGAATTAGCTCTCATGGAATGAATTAGTTCCTCCAAGAATGGGTTGTTATAAAGTAAGGTTTCCCCCCGTATTTGGTCCCTCTTCACATATGCCTGCATCCCCTTTGACCTTTTCCTCATTGAACCTGCAGGTTCAATGCAGGTTCACTGCAACCTCTGCCTCCCAAGGTTCAATGTCTTTTGACATAGCACAAAAGCCCTCTCCAGAAGCCTAGGGATGCCAGTGCCATACCTCTTGTATAGTCTGCAGAACATGAGCCAAATAAGCCTCCTTTCTTTATGAACTACCCAGACTCAGGTATTCCTGTATAGCAACGCAAAACAGACTAAGACAATGCTTATATTAAAATGTCTAGATTGTTACCAAGACAAATGTAAGCAATGAAACATACATGTTGTAGAGCATCTGCTGACCAAGGGTATGGAGAACCCAGTGGACCTTAATGTGAAAAGCATTACATTAATATGCCTGGTATTGTATTTCAAGGAACTTATAAAAGAAAAAAGTCTCCTGATATGGCATTGCCTGGAAACTGCCATTAGTCCCTCAGTAGTGAATTGTCAGTTTCTCCATTAATTTGAAGGAGGTTAAGGGGAAGTATTAAGTAACAGAGTTTGGAGGCAATTAGAAAGGTCTCTTTGGTTTCTAAATGTATGTTTTTGTGCTTTGATTGAATGTGTTGCAGATAGCAAAGTTGAATGGGAGATATCCTGATATCCTGTCAGATTTTAGCTTATCAATAGAGTTACCATTGATTGTTGAAACAGTGTGAGTTCATGCCACTTGTTCTAGTGTCCTGTCTGGTTCAGCATTAATCTCAGAATTTTCAGTTTTTAGTGGAGTAGTTTTTCTAATATCTGCATTCCCTCAAGCCAGAATGTGTTTGGTAGACCCGCACTGTGGACTTCAAGCTTCTGCCACACTCTTTCATAATAGTATGAAAGCTGTTTATTCAGTTATATTAGGCAGTGTTCACTCTGCAAACAGAAACTACATCAGAGATTTGAAGAGAAGAGAATTAATATAAAGAATTATTAAGTAATAGATTTAAAAAAAAACACGTAATGGGAGCAGATATAGAAGGTACAAAACAGAAATGGTCATTTCATGTCTTGGGGTAAGTGGAAAAAATAAGAGCTAGATACTTAGGAAAAGACATATGCTATAGACTGTATTATGTCCTCACAAAATTTTTATGTAAAAGCCCTAACCCCTAAGATTATAGTGTCTGGAGATAGGACCTTTGGGAGTTGGTTGGGGTAAAATAAAGTCAGGAGGGTTGGGCCCTCTTGAAGGAATTGGTGGCATTAAAAGAAGAAGAAGAGAGAAATTGCTCTCCCTGCCATGTGAACATAGCTAGAAGGTGGCCTTCTGCAAGCCAGGAATAGAGCCCTCATCAGAAACCAAATCTCCTAGCACCCTGATCTTGGACTTCCCAGCCTCCAAAACTCTAAGAAATGCCAGTTGCTTAAACTGCCCAGTCTATGGTATTTTATTTTTATTTTTATTTTCTGAGACAGTGTCTCACTCTGTTGCCCAAGCTGGAGTGCAGTGGTATGATCTTGGTTCACTGCAACCTCTGTCTCCTGGGTTCAAGCGATTCTCCTGGCTCAGCCAGCTGAGTAGCTGGGACTATAGGCAGGTGCCACCATGCCCAGTTAATTTTTTTGTTTTTGTTTTTGTATTTTTAGTAGAGACGGGGTTTCACCATGTTGGCCAGGATGGTCTCTTAACTCCTGACCTCAGGTGATCTGCCCACCTCGGCCTCCCAAAGTGCTGGGATTACAGGCATGAGCCACCACACCCAGGCTGTGGTATTTTATTATATACACCTGAGCAAACTAATGTGACTGAATATCCCAAGGCTGATAGTCAGAGTTCTTTGAAGGTGTGGCTGCCACAGGAACATGTAGTCTGCAGTGGCTATGAAACTTGCCAGATGGCCAAAGCTGGCTTACAAGAAGCCATATGCCCTTGCTGGAGGGTGTGGGCAGGCTGTGGCTGGTCCGTAGAAGCAAATGTCTGGTAGGAATATAGTTGCCAGAAGTTGCATCTTGACCAAAGGCAGAAATGACCACTGTGTGGAGAAAGCATGCCCTGAGAATGTGGCTACAGATGACCAAGTGGGCTGAGTGCCTACATTGAATAATCCTCAGATCAGAATCCAGAAAGTGCGTTTCTACTGCTATCTTCTTATAGTGTCTCTCCAGCTCCCTCTACTGGCAAAGCCTAACACTGGGCCAGTCAGTCAAGTTCTTGTTATAGGATCCAGCTTTACTACCATAAAGTCCACAAAGGTAGATTTGGAGCTGATAAACAACAAATTGATACCTGGCACAGCAATGAATGGAGTTATCAGGCAAACCTGTCATTAAATTTGGGATGATAACTAGTGAATCTGTCTCTGTTCCGGATCCTCTCCAGAATCCTTCAAGGACAATATGTAAGGAATTCACTGATAAAACATTGTATGCTTGGTCACAAGTAGCTAGAAAAAGCAAACTACTTCCGGCCTGGCACGATGGCTCACGCCTGTAATCCCAGCACTTTGGGAGGCCAAGGCGGGCGGATCACGAGGACAGGAGTTCAAGACTAGTATAGGTGGGAGAAGAATTTTATGCTGCATTCCCCAACAGCCACTAGATATGCCAATCAGGTGTGCATGGTCCATGCTATGACCTGTGAGTATCAGATTAACGTCAGCTTGTGCAGCCAGCCCACAGGACTGGAAACCTCCCTCCAGTCCTCTGCCCCCTCCATTTCCTTCAACACAGAAGCTTCAGGTCAGGAAAGGAAAGGCCATCTTTCACATGCCGAAGCGCATCAGCTTCTTGAGGGGTGCCTCATGCGGGTACAGCCTGCATTTTCTCAGTCTCTAAACCACCCCCTGCTTTGGACTTCTCCTTTGCAATTGTGGCCCTGCAGCCCTCTTTGAGAAGAGGGATGCAAGAGCCTTAGAGTTCCCATTGATTGATGCATAGGAGGAGTGAAGGCTCTCAGGACCTCCATTCAGGACTCCTGGAGGGAGCAGCAATGCTTCCAGAGTTCATAGCACCCAGATGCACCTGACCTGAGGTCTGTATCCCAGGATGCTCATCCCTGGGTCCAGGATGATGTGCTTTTGGTGCCGGAAGTTTCCAAGTCCCACTTTTCAGATGGGATAACACAGCCAAAGAAATCAGACTTCATGTTAAAGAGAGACAGGTTTCTGGTCCCTACTCTTCCTGCACTATTCTGACAGCTGCCCTTCTGGTAGGAGCTGACATAGGCAAGTTTCATGATAACAAGAGGAAGAGATTACCCATGGCTCTTCTGGAGGTACCAGGCTTGTTTGAGTAATGTTCCAGTTTTTGGCGTTACCAGACATTGGATCCACATTCTACCTCATTGCCAGCTACAAGAACTTGTTCGAGTTACTTCTGAGTCTCAGATTCCTCATGGGTTTATTATCCCTGAGGATTAAATAATCTATATAAAATGTCCAATGCAAAGAAGGTGTTCAGTAAACATCTCTGAAGAGGTGAGATAAACTTTTTTCCCTAGAATTCAATTCTAAATGGAACTCACTTTGTGGCTGCTTACAAGAAACACTACACAGTGTAAAGGAAATGTCTTAGTGCAATTTCACAAAAGACATGGAGTTATTATTTGGGAGGGTGGACCTTTCGCTGAAGTGTAGTTGTTTTGATCATCTCATATTCACCTTGTTGGTGATGGAGGGATCTCCCCCACTAAATAGTAGGAGACAACCAGACACATAGCATGAGACACTGGACAGATGAAACTGGCAGCAGTTTATTAGTCACATCTGCTCACAGCTCAAGGAGGGAGGTCACCGCATGCCATGCAGGGTCACAGGAGAGTTGCATTTGGGAATAGAGTGAATCAGCAGGGGCTGTGGAAGGCAGGCTTTGCAATAACAAGAGGAAGAGGCAATTCCTGGATCCTCCAGATGTGACAGGCTTGTTTGAATAAGTTTCCAGGCTGGAGGGCAGTGAGCCAGGTTGAGACCCAGGTGGGGTAGCACTGACTGGCTGATAGGGGAACTTAGAAGGAGGAGGAGGTTTCCTGCTCAGTGGGTGAACAGGGTGCACATATCTGACAAGAGCAGGGGACTGCATGGCCAGGCCTCTGAGGCCCTGAGAAGCCCATAGATGTCAAGGCAGCACACAGATTTCAGGCCTTACAAGACAGAAATAAAATATTGAGTGATAACTCTTCAAAGAGAATATGACAAACATAATTTTACAAAATGCTCTAGGAACAATATGCATATTGTTATCTCTATGTTTTATGATTTACATGGCTAAAGTCTGATTATATTTCTATAACAGATAAAACCATTATCATTCATTTTCATAATTCACTATTGAAATGATTTGATTATCTTCATGCCAGGAAAGAGAAAAAAAAAAACCACCTTCCTGTTTGGATAGTTAGAGACTACTCCATTTACACTCCCCACTCCCACCTCTTACTGCACTTGACTGGACTACCCGCAAGGCAGTGCAAAGAGGCACGTGCTTCCTTGAGGAACAGGGCGCCACCCTGTGGCCCCTGGCTGTAACACTCAGAGGCTCTCTGCAGTGGGAGAATCACATGAGCTGATTATTCCCCACCTTTCAGAGCTCTTTCCAAGTCCAAGTGATGGGCAGAGGAGGAAGAGGAATGAGAGTAGCAAACCCGGCAACCTCCGATACTCCCGCTTTCCTCTCTCAGCCCACATACAACGTGGATGTTTCCTTATAATCTTCAGTCCAATTCTCTCCCTGAAGCTAGGTAGCTGGCTTTGGTGCAAAGGGAAAAGTGGGCCAGTTATGGAAAGAACATATGGGTTGTGTCAGTGAAGTTCTGAGGGTTAAGGGTCTTTCTGGCTGAAAGGGGGTTGATGGAATAAGTCTTTTTTAGCTGTGCCCTAGAAAACAATATAACCCTCCCTATTCAATCTAAATCATCAGTGTGTTCCCTTATCACTGATCACAGCAGTTGCATTTCAAGCCTGTAACACAAATGGCCACAGAAAGCTTAACTTCCTTTTCAAAAAATATTTCGAACATAGAACGACATGTGATGTTTACCCATGAAGCTGTCTCAGACTACATTACTGTGAACAGAATACATATAATCACCTCTGCCTCCTGATAGCAAGTGTAAATTTTCAGAGAAAGTGGATAGTTGTACATTTGAATAGGCTTGTGACCCACTGATCCCCATGAAGGCAAACTATGATTAAAACAGAAACATCCGGGAAATTGGACTGAATTCTCACTGGTCTCGGTTAACTGCTCTCTCACCCTCTGTGCCAGCTTCTGAAGAGCTGGAATAGAGGTCGCTGCTGAAAATTTTTTTCTCTCTTTCTTTCTCTTTCTTTCTTTTCCTTCCTTCCCTCCCTCCCTCCTTTCTTTCTTTCTCTTTCTATTTCTTTCTTCCTTCCTTCCTTCCCTCCTTCCTTCCTTCCTTCCCTCCCTCCTTTCCTTTCTTTCTTTCTTTCTTTTTCTTTCTTTCTTTCCTTCTCTCTCTCTCTCTCTCTCTCTC